>NC_047135.1:35761208-36006208 GCF_009829125.3 Periophthalmus magnuspinnatus | reverse complement strand
TCGTGTGTGGACCCGTGTGTGGACTCGTGTGTGGACCCGTGTCTGGACTCGTGTGTGGACTCGTGTCTGGACTCGTGTCTGGACTCGTGTCTGGACTCGTGTGTGGACTCGTGTGTGGACCCGTGTGTGGACTCGTGTGTGGACTCGTGTCTGGACCCGTGTGTGGACCCGTGTCTGGACTCGTGTGTGGACTCGTGTCTGGACTCGTGTCTGGACTCGTGTGTGGACCCGTGTGTGGACCCGTGTCTGGACCCGTGTGTGGACCCGTGTCTGGACCTGTGTGTGGACCCGTGTCTGGACTCGTGTGTGGACCCGTGTGTGGACTCGTGTCTGGACACGTGTGTGGACTCGTGTGTGGACTCGTGTGTGGACTCGTGTGTGGACTCGTGTGTGGACCCGTGTGTGGACTCGTGTGTGGACGCGTGTCTGGACTCGTGTCTGGACTCGTGTGTGGACTCGTGTGTGGACTCGTGTCTGGACTCGTGTGTGGACTCGTGTCTGGACTCGTGTCTGGACTCGTGTGTGGACTCGTGTCTGGACTCGTGTGTGGACTCGTGTCTGGACTCGTGTCTGGACTCGTGTGTGGACTCGTGTGTGGACTCGTGTCTGGACTCGTGTGTGGACTCGAGTGTGGACTCGTGTGTGGACTCGTGTCTGGACTCGTGTGTGGACTCGTGTGTGGACTCGTGTGTGGACTCGTGTGTGGACTCGTGTGTGGACTCGTGTGTGGACTCGTGTGTGGACTCGTCTCACAGACGCTCCTCAGCGTCTGGACGTGTTTCACTAATGTAGAGTCCACATCAGGGACAAGCGCACAACCACAGAGCTGTGACACAACAACAACACACAACCAACACCTCAACAAACTTCAACGCACACGACCAAAACTAAGACACAGCTGAAGCACCTCCACAACAGAACTCCACCCACTGACACAACAGAACTCCACCCACTGACACAACAGAACTCCACCCACTGACACAACAGAACTCCACCCACTGACACAACAGAATTTATTTTACTTCAACCATTTGAAACACAAAGTATATGTAAGTATATACACATAGTATAAGTATATACACATAGTATAAGTATATACACATAGTATAAGTATATACACATAGTATAAGTATATACACATAGTATAAGTATATACACATAGTATAATATGAAGCATCTCATTGGTTCTGCACATAAATTATAAAGATCATTTACACATTTTGAAGTACTGAATTCACTGAGCTCACATTAAACTCACACACTGATGTAAACGTGCACACATCTCCACACACACACCTGTGTCTGCACGCTCGCTCACACACTTATGTAAACATGTGCAGACCTCCATACGACACCTGCGTCTGCGCGCTCGCTCCTGGCGGTCGGCGAGTGCGTGATTACAGCCTCACAGATGGCCGCTCTTTCACATTTGGACATTACACACGCACACTGCGTCCTGCTTTGCCCCTGGTATAAAGAGTCTTTAATAAACTCATGAACATATATGAAGTCCTCAGAGTAAACGTGGTGTGAGCTTTGGTATAAAGAATAAACTGCCCCGTGTTTAAATGATGTGAAGTCGTGTGACGCTGGACAGAGTCTGGACCTGGTTTAAGTCAAACTGATCCCGTTTAGAGCCGACAGTGACGTGCTGAGTGTTTGTGTTTTTGTGAAGAATGTGACAGGCTACAGAAGGAACACGACCTCCATTATAACCACGTCAGCTGAAAGAGCAGACACAGCAGCCAGGAGCCAACAGACACACAGCGACACACTGGTCACTTATCAACAGACACACAGCGACACACTGGTCACTTATCAACAGACACACAGCGACACACTGGTCACTTATCAACAGACACACAGCGACACACTGGTCACTTATCAACAGACACACAGCGACACACTGGTCACTTATCAACAGACACACACACACAGCGACACACTGGTCACTTATCAACAGACACACAGCGACACACTGGTCACTTATCAACAGACACACAGCGACACACTGGTCACTTATCAACAGACACACAGCGACACACTGGTCACTTATCAACAGACACACAGCGACACACTGGTCACTTATCAACAGACACACACACAGCGACACACTGGTCACTTATCAACAGACACACACAGCGACACTCTGGTCTTATCAACATTTCATTTACTCTATTTAAACTGCACATGTCAAGCTTTTGTCTGTGGATGTGTAAAAGTGCTAATATCAGTTACATTTCTTTACATTTTAAGTTCTACTCCAGGCCTGTTTCTTGGTTAGTTCAGGATCAACATTTCTAATATGAACTTCATGTTCTTTATGGTCATTTTCAGTCCCACCTGCTGCAGATGGAGCCCCAGCCTCGCGGTGCATTGTGGGAGCAGCAACACAGAGGCCTCTGTTCATGCAGCTGAGTTCATCTTATTATCTTACTATTATATTATTCTATTCCATTTCATATTTGAACCTGCTGCAGCAGACGACATTTTGACATTTCTGTTAATAAATTCATGTTAACATTAACTATATAACTCTTGGATTAGCCTATTTGTTTAGCCATAAATGTAATTCAGACACTATATGTGTGACAGGAAGTGGCCTACCGTGTGAGCATAGCATAAAGTGTGCACATTTTAACCAAAATTTAAGACGGGAACACGGGGGCTACTATAGGCCATAAACCATGTAAAACAAGAGCAAAACAAGAGCAAAACAAGAGTAAAACAAGAGCAAAACAAGAGTACAACGAGAGTAAAACGAGAGCAAAATGAGAGCAAAACGAGAGCAAAACAACAGAAAAACAACAGCACTCAGCTCACTAGAGCCAGTCTCCAAATAAGTGACAGTAGAACCTTCACATCAACCTGTCGGCATAGCAACCAAATGTCACATACAAGAGCATTAACATCAACTACGGATCTATAATAAAAATAAGAACACTCCCCCTCTGTCCCGGAGAGACCGACTAGAGGCCGCTCCAGGCACTGCAGCTCCTGGGAGCTTGGGCCCAGTTTTCCCATAGAACACAATGCATTTTTGCGTTTGTCAGGTAGAGTCCTGGGCAGCAGATGAGGACAAACGTCCGGTATCTGTCCCAGTCTCAGTGTTTGACTGTGACAATAGCAGCGGCTTCTCTGTCAAGGGCAAAAGACCAAGAACACTGATCTCTACCCTTTCTGTGGGGCGACCATCCAGAAGCTGTTGTAGGAGAGGACCATGAGACCTGTCAGGGGGCCCATGTGCTGTGCATTGGTCACTTTGGTGGCAGTAGTCGTCCACAACCCTCCTCTGTTGGTCCCAGTAGAATCCTTGCCGCAGACAGAGGAGTGTCTCCATGGCAGGCAGTCTCTCATAGTGACTGTGGAACTACGATCTGCCATCAGACTTCCCCTGTTCCCCTGTTCCCTCCACCCTCTTTGTGCCACACTTCCACATAGGTGCAGGGCCTCCTGCACTGACCAAAGCCCTTCAGTAGCTTTGGAAAGAGCAGCGACGTCAGTCCAGTTGGGCTGTACCTGGTTTGTGATCCATGTGAGTACTGGGTTGATCTCATTGTCCACTTCCTGTTGGTCTATACAGCTGTGTTCACATCCACTAGTCCATGTTAAGCTGGTTCATCCAAACCAGTTGCAGACTTAACCGCCCGCTGCAGCTCCGTGTTACCATGCCTTGCCCCTGGTCTGTGTGCCACAGTAAAGTCATAGGCCTGCAGCTCCAGCTGGTCCTTTGGCTCCTGAAAAGACATGAGCCACTGAAGGCTTCAGTGCTCTGTTCTGTGAAGTGGAGGGCCCCAGGTAGAACTTGAAATGGTCCATATCACTGACCACAGCCAGGAGCTCCCGTCTGGTGGCACAGTAGCACTTCTTCACCTTATTAAAAGTCCTTTGGTTATAGGCCACCGCTCTCTCTCCCTCAGCAGTGGACTGAGAAAACACAGAGTCTGAGCCGACCCTGCAGGCATCAGTGACGAGGGTGAAGGGAGGATGAAGGGGAGGATGAAGGGGAGGATGGGATCTGGAGGTGAGAGGACAGGGGCATTCACAAGGGCCTCAGGGTATCAAGGGCCAGAATACAGTCCCCCAAATCTGCAGCCCACATGGACATCAAACAAGAGTCTCACGGACCTTGGGGATCCACTCACCAGTCACAGTCTGCAGTTGGACAGACGTAGGAGTAATAGCTGTTCACTGGTGCAGAACAGCTCACATTTCTCACTCTTATGGGTCTTGGCATCTGGAACACTTGTTGTATTTGTCTGTAGTTGACAGCAAAGCGGCCGTCGTGGGCCTCAGCAGCTCTCGATCTGCAGCCAGGTCCAGTGCTTCTTGTAGTGATCTAGAGTGAACCTGACCCAGTCCTTCAATGTCATTGACGAGTTCTCTGAGCTGTTCACCAGAGCAACAGCTGCACAGTGAACCAGGACCTGAACTGTCTCTTCAAGGCTCCGACTAAAGCTCTGTAGTCATCTGTCTTCAGGAGGAGCAGACAAAGCCTCTGTGGTGAGGCACATGGCGAACTGGAGGGCTCGCTCTTCCATGGACCATCTCGCAGCCCCGGGACAACAGTTCAAACTCTACATAAAACACTTCCCACTCAGCCTTGCTGTCAAACCTCGAGTTTTAGTGGCACAAACAGGAGCCATTTCAACATGTGAAGAGAAGTCAGTGTCCTCCTCCAGTTTAATCTTTTGTCACACAGACAGAAACATCTTCACCTGGTAGATCAGCAGAAGATTGAGAAGGTTTGGCTGCTCACTTCTGACACCGATGTCGAGTTCTGGTGTGAGGAAAAACACCCAAATTCTTCTGGTTGCGTAGCGTAGCATAGTGTCACATCATAGACTGTATATATAAAACCACCGCCGCCGCGTTCCACATAGACAGTGATCATGGGTGGGTGACGTCACACTCACTTAGTCACTTCTTTATAAAGTCTGCGATGACAACATGGAGAGAGAACACGGCTCAAAACTGGGACTGCTCCAGGTCGATAATGTAAGGTTTTTTCTTGCAGTGCAGCACTACATCAAACTGGTATCTTGATTTACTAATGCTAATGTAAATAACACCAGTGGAGTCTAGGAAGGCCTGTGTCGATTTCACTTCTACAACGTCACAGATTTATTTCCATCCAGTTGTTGCATTAATGTTCCACCTGTTGCATTGATGACGGTCGAGTCTGACGCTGCTCAAAGCTTCTCCAGCACAAAGATTCTCACTGGGGTTAAGGTCTGGACTCTGTGGTGGACGATCCATGTGTGAAAATGACGTCTCTGCTCCTGATCCTCTGTCACAGTCTGAGCCCGATGAATCCTGGGCATTGTCGTCTTGGAATATCCCCAAAAATCCACTGATGGAATAACCTGGTCATTCAGTATATTCAGGTGTCAGCTGACCTCACTCTTTGACTTTAACATCTCAGGAGTGTGTGACCTCCGCTCCGAGAGGCTTGTAAAACACTCACCTTGTTCGACTTTGCTTGGATTTTCTTAATGTGTAACGTCATGCAGACCTGAAGAGAACCCTCCTCACACACACACACTTACACCCCCACACACCCACACACACACACACACACACACACACACACTGAGAGACACTATAAAAGCTGTCAACACACACACCTCGGGACCCTCTTCTGCCCTTTCCTGAGAGTCCGTCGCTTCATTGTTCACTTTACCTGTGGAACTCATCAAACTCTTCTGACTTTATGTTTCAGACTGACACTTACACCAGACACAAACATTCTTACAAAAGTCTGGTCGCCTTAAGCAAAGCGGAAATGTTAGTTAGCATTAGCAGGCTAATTAATCTTGACTGCACATGAAACTTCCTGATCTGAAGAGAAGTGGTGCATTGTGGGACGTGATGTGACATGGAGTTTTCTGGGCATTTTTTTCAGAAGCTCATTAGATGTTTTCAGATAGTCAAAGTGAGGAGCCTGACAGGACGGTGAGGGCAGACGTTAACACATTCAAATGCCTCTAGTTAGATAATTTACAGCAGTGGAACAGGCCTTTTCTTTGTTTTCCAGACAAAAACAACGATTAGGATGAAGTGATGCGGTGCCTGCTGCTAATGCGCCGCCTTGAGGGACAGTTATAAGGGTAAGTGTTAATAATTACACGGAGTGACACATCGGCTAAAATAGATCATCACATTAAGAGTGAATGGACAAAGAGATTCAGAGCAGATTCAGATTATTACAAAAGCCACAACTGCAGTCGCCCACAACTTCATTCACATCGTCGAATATTAAGGCTTTTATTTGTACGATAAACGAAGAACAAACCAAAAAAACACCAATTATCAGACTTTAATGCCATGTAATTTAATGTATGTCCATTTTAATAACGGATTTGGTCCTTAAAGTTCACCTGAATATGACGTAAACAAAACTCCCAAGTCTCATAAATACAAAAGTGAATAGAATTATAGTAAGAAAAGTTTAAGATTATATCGGTAATGAAGTCTGTATGTGTCAAATAAGTATTACATTTAAAAAATAAGTGAGAGCTTTGTAATCTCTGCTCGAAAAAAAAAACTGGAGAAGGAAGTGCGTACGTCACAGTGGGCGTGTCACAGGGGGCGTGTCACGGGGCGTGTCACAGGGGGCGTGTCACAGTGGAGGTTAAACGGGGGCAGATCGACAAAATGGTGTCTTGAAAATAGTGGATTAAAGATTAAACTCAAACATGAATCAGTCCAAATAAAACTTCAGAGACTCAACGAGAAGAAACGACTGAAACAGGAGAAACATCTGATCACAACCGTTTTCCAGATCAGGTTTTCTTCAACAATTAAGTAAAATTATTTAGGTCAGACTCATATAAGACTTGAGGTGAACAGTTTTGTAAGTCCTCAGAATGGGAGCCTGTGTTTGCTTTCCTTGACTTCCCCGGATCGTGAAAAAGGCTCTGTTGTCATGGTAACACTGAGTAAAAATAACACAAGCTTATTTTCCACAAGCTGAAAATAAAGTGGAACAGCATCAGTTTGGACACACAAAATCAAAATGGGCGCTAATTTTCAGCAGAAGACGGGTCGTCCCCACGGTCTCAGCCCCTCGGCGTGTCAGGGCCAGATCCCCTTACTCATGTCAAGATAATGATCATAATAAAGGCAACGCTCACGCCCCACTAATCCCTCCGTCCCAGAAGCCAACACAGCTGGTTTGTTTAAATCTTTTAATTCATAGTCAGCTAATTAACATTCCGAGAGCCGTGTTATAGCTCGAGCAGCGCCTCCACCAACCACCAACCCCAGGTACTTTACATGTAATTAAAAGCACCAGAGACAGACACGAGGAACGCAAATACTCATTTACTTTGCTCTGTGTCTGAGAGAACATTCTGGAGCTGCACATATGGAAGGTGCCGATAACGTTTGGCAAAGCAGAGACGACAGACCCCAGATGTATTTAATCAGATCAACACTTTTAATGCAGCGTAACTGAGGCCCCGGACCTGTGACTTCAGCAAAAACAACTTTATGCAAATACGACTTCAACTGTTGAAAGTGAGAGAAACAAGTGACGGAGCGACGGGGCGGCGAGTGACGGGGCGACGAGCAACGGGGCGACGGGGCGACGAGCGACGGGGCGACGAGCGACCCACCCAGCCGAACCTGGTCACATTCAACCGGACCACCCACCCGTTCCATCCAGCCTGGTCACATCCAGCCGGACCCGGTCAGAGCCCACATGGACCCGGTCACACCTCGCTCTCAGACACTTCTCGGTGAAAACACCACATTTGTCATGTCTGACCTGTTTATCGCCCGACTACACGGCTGACCTTTGAGCCTGGACGAGCCGTCACTGTGGCTCACACAAGAAGAAGCAGAAGTGATTCAGCATTTTCACTTTGAACTGGAGGCTGAACTCTATAAACTGTGTGGGTCATGGGCAGAAGACAAAGAGCGGAGGTATCAATCAGGACAGGCTGGTGTCCGGCTCCTCTCAGCCTCAGGACGTGTCTCTTTTGGGGCTAAAACTCTGTGTATTAAATGTGCTTCACTGATATTGAGCTCAGCTTCCTCCAGTCTCTCCTCCTCAGTTTCCTCTGTGCCATTGTGTTTTCTTTCTCAGGCTTTAATCTTAAAAGCTCCTGATGAGATACTTCAAAGCTCCAGCTCCGAGCGCAGGTCACACACTCCTGCCTCAACCATATCATCGATTTTTAGAATCAATGAAGTCTTATTTTTGTACCAAACAATGGACGTTAACCAAAGGAGAAGAGGAGTTTCCAACTTGTTATTTTAGTCATAAAGCAGAAGACGAAAAGCCTTCTGAGGAGCAGGGATTTTTATATCTTTGATCTAAACGCATTTGAGAGACAGATCTTAAAGAGAAGGTTTTCTGAGAAATAAGAGCGAAGAATGCTCCCATAGCCACAGGGGGCAGCGTGACGTCAAACGCCATTCACTGTTTGTGGCTTTGACACAAACGCATGAAGCAGGGTTTTTTCCAGATGAGTGACTGAGAGACGCCGAGCCACAGAGCCACAGCCTGAGAGCCACAGAGCCACAGAGCCACAGCCTGAGAGCCACAGAGCCACAGTCTGAGAGCCACGGAGCCACAGCCTGAGAGCCAGAGAGCCACAGAGCCACAGCCTGAGAGCCACAGAGCCACAGAGCCACAGCCTGAGAGCCACAGAGCCACAGAGTCACAGCCTGAGAGCCACAGAGCCACAACTTCAGAGCCACAACTTCAGAGCCTGTGGAGCAACACAGATGTGTAACATGTCCAGAGCCTGAACCGGACAAAGCGGCGAGAGGAGAAGGAGGAGGAGCAGGAGAGAGAGGGGGAAGAGGAGGAGAGAGAGAGTGTCAGAGGAGGAGCAGGAGGGAGAGAGAGGGGGAAGAGGAGGAGAGAGGAGGAGAGAGGGGGAGGAGAGAGGAGGAGGAGTGAGGAGGAGGAGAGAGGAGGAGGAGAGAGGAGGAGGAGGAGAGAGGAGGAGCGAGGAGGAGTAGGAGAGGGGGAGGAGAGAGGAGGAGAGAGGAGAGAGGAGGAGAGAGGGGGAGGAGAGAGGAGGAGGAGTGAGGAGGAGGAGAGAGGAGGAGGAGAGAGGAGGAGGAGGAGAGAGGAGGAGCGAGGAGGAGTAGGAGAGGGGGAGGAGAGAGGAGGAGAGAGGAGAGAGGAGGAGAGGGGGGAGGAGAGAGGAGGAGGAGTGAGGAGGAGGAGAGAGGAGGAGGAGGAGAGAGGGGGAAGAGAGAGAGAGGAGGAGGAGAGAGAGGAGAGAGAGAGGGGGAGGAGAAGAGAGGAGGAGAGAGGAAGAGAGAGGAGGAGAGAGGAGGAGGAGAGAGGGGGAGGAGAGAGGAGGAGGAGGAGGAGGAGGAGAGAGGAGGAGAGAGGAGGAGGAGGAGGAGGAGGAGGAGGAGAGAGGAGGAGGAGCACAGGGGGAGTGAGGGGTTTCTATTTCAAATCTCCTCTGGCTCCTGAGGTGATTCTGTTCTGGTCACATCAAAACCAAAATAAATAATTTCCATCAAAGGATAAAGTCACACACACACACACCACATACACACACACACACACACACCACACACACACACACCACACACACACCCCCACACAACACATACACACACACTCACACACACACCACACACACACACACCACACACACACCCCTTCACACACACACCCCCACACACCACATACACACACACTCACACACCCCATACACACACACACACACACACACACCACACACACACACACACACACACACCACACACACACCCCTTCACACACACACACCCCCACACACCACATACACACACACTCACACACCCCTTCACACACACACACCACATACACACACACACACACACACACACCACACACACACACACACACACACACACACACACCACACACACACACCACATACACACACACACACACACACATTTATTGATTCATTTCTTTCTCTGTGGTGTGAAGCTCCAACTGCAGCCACCTCTGCCCCGGGACAGACTGAAGGAACAGAGACTGCCAGTCTGTGCCATCAGCCCCTCAGACCGACACTCTGCCACCACCAACACTCACCCTCTCACCCCCCCCTGGGCCCCTGTGGCCCCTGAGGCCCCTAAGGCCCCTGAGGCCCCTGAGGCCCCTGAGGCCCCTGAGGCCCCTGACATTCTGTCTCCTCTAAGGACAAATAAACTCAACTCTATGGCCACAAACACTAAACTCTAAAGACCATGATGCAACGCTCCAGATAAACTCTGTGACTTTCTGACCAACAGATCCATAATCTGAACTTCTCCACTTCTTCTGCCTCGTGTCCAGTCTGTGTCTCCCATGATGCTTCAGCTCTTAACAGGCGACATTTTGAGGACTTTCACCTTAACCATTCAAAAGACACTGTGTTGAATTGCTAATTGCTATGGCAACGGTGCAAACACATTGATGACTCTGAAATGCACGGATTGTCCTTAACCGTCTGCGTCATAGCGCAGGTTTGTACAGACGCAGCTGCGGCTTCGTGAAGAGGCCGCGTTATTTATGCGCTTAGACTCCTCCAGATGTGCGCAAACACGAGACAAGACACTGACCACAGCGCGGAACAGCGCGGAACAGCGCGGAACAGCGCGGAACAGCCAAGAGCGCACGCACGAGGCTGCGCGTCCGGGAGTGCGCCAGAGACTGTGTGTTTGGAATTCAAATGTAGAAGCAACACACAGACCTGCAAATGTGAGGCTCAGAGAAGAGAGAAGAAGAGAGGGAGAGGGAGAGGAGGACAGAAAGGAGAGAAGAGGGAGACGGCAGAGTGAAGGAGAGGAAAAGAGGGAGAGGAGGAGAGGCAGAAGGCGAGTGAAGGAGAGGAGACGTGGCTCGCGCTCATGTCTTTTGGAGAAAAGGGGGCGAGCGCGCGCGAGGGGGAGAGCTGGATTACCAGGCTCCCAACATTTTTAGCCCAGTAAAATATTCACAATATGCAGCAACCCACAGAAGACTACTCCTCCCATCACACCAGCCTCGGACAAAAAGTCAGGAACCAATGAAATTAAACGGAAAAATGAAAAAAAAGAGGAAAAAAAAAAGACCTACCATGTTGACTTCAGAGACCATGTCTATGCTGGCGATGTCTATGTTCATCCCCACTGCCACCGGGGCACCTGTGTGACAAAGAGGCGTTAGAACAAAGATATTTTCATCCTGATAAAACATATTTACACAATTCTCCACCTGCCGCCTACAAGCGACACGGCTCTGGCTCTGGCTCTGGCTCTGGCTCTGGCTCTGGCTCTGGCTCTGGCTCTGGCTCTGGCTCTGGCTCTGGCTCTGGCTCTGCTTTAACGCGCACTAATGCATGTTGACTTTTGAGTGAAATAATGAAACAGTGATGAGCCGGATCGATCAAGTTAAAAGCGCGTCTCATCTCCTCATCAGATGAAATACGCGCTCATCGTTCATGTCTTGGACTAATTGGGGAGGCCCATTTGCCCGTGTACGGATGATTATGCAAATTAAAACTGATTTTGCGATTCATTAAACATGTATCGCACGTCACAGCGGCGTGAAAACACGACAGGCGTTTGCGTTTTACCTCCAAAATCTGGTCTCAACCGAATGTCGTACCCCTTCATCAGCCTGTCCACGGTTTCTTTTACCAGGGGCATATTGCTCGGATCTTTGAGGTCCTTGGCGCTGCGGAGGAAAGAGGTGGTGTGATGCAAAAAGCTCCTATTAATATGATATGCGAGGCACGCGTAAAACAGGCTACATGAGACACCCAGAGCAGGAGACGCAGGACAGAACAGAACGGCTTACCTTTGCGCCCACACGAATGTCACTAATAACGAAAAAGTCCAAATCCCAAAGTGGTTTTTCCTGATCCTCCCCATCGCAACAGTTTTGGAGATGGTTTCGGGATGCGAGTGAGGAGCGCGCACATCCAACTTACTCCAGACAGCGCAGAGGAGCCAATGAGGAGCGCATGCGTGCAGAGAGCCCAAGATCAAAGAGTAGAGGCTGATGATGGAGGATGAGCAGCTTCCATTGCAGTGAAAAATATTAAAGGGACAAGTGTTTGTGCGTAATGAAGAAACGAGGGGCCTCTGTGCAAACACGGGGCCTGTGCGCGTTTATGAGCCGCGTGGATGTGACAGGAATCAGGGATGTGGACATGTGTGTGTGTGTTTGCTTTTTTTTTTTTTTTTTTTGCACAAGGTCAAACAAGTGTTGGCTTCAGCTGGGTGCAGTTACAGACTTAGACCAATAGGGGAGTAAACTTTTTATTAGATGATGCTCATGAGGAGGACGATACATTTTAAATCCACTTTCACATCTTAAACATAACAAATGGTTTTAATTCCGTGTGGTTTAATGGACCCTCTGACAAAATGACACAAAGGAGCCAATGCAAAACACGAGCCAAGTGCAGATTCTCTCCATGGAAGTGATTTTTTGAAGTAGGCGCTCGCTCCAAACACACGGCTTTGATGTGGTTGTAGTGGGAGCGGTGTGTCTGTAGGGGGCAGACTTCTGAGCATTGATTCACAGTTGCATCACCTCCTGTTACAGTCATCACAGATTATATCACGGGCTTTTTGTGATTTGTGTGTCCGAGCGAGCAGAACGCAAAGGTCTGTGGTTCTGTGGTCGTGTGTGGGGGGGGGGGATCCAGACCGGCCCAGGAGCGGCGCGGCGCGTGCTCGGGGTTTAACGCTCGCCGTCTCCTGGTCTCGGCACGAGTGAGCGGTTGGTCAGAGCCTGTGAAATGAACGTGAATGTGTTTCTGATTCATTTGCGTTCGTGAGAGCAGAGGAGTGTGAGGCTGGGAGCTCGTGCGCGCGGAGACGGAGGCTGGTCGCTCCACGTTCAGATCTGCTCGTCATATTGCCTAAAAAACAGAAGACGAAACTGATTAAAATTCAGTTTGTACATCCAGCCTAATCACAGCCTCACGTCGAAACACACACGACACACCTGCCTCTTCCATCTCTCCTCTAGTAATGCCGTAGAAGGATTTTAACAAAACAAAACAAAAAAACAGCCAGAGAAATCCTCAGACTGAAACGCGAGGAGCATCATGAGCAGATTTGCACCCCCCAGACTTACATAACGGCTCTCTCCCCGTCCCACTCCATCGCTGTTTTTGCACTCAGTCTCTTTACTTGCTTCTTGGTGGAGCTGTGTGGAGCTGTGTGGAGTTCACATACAGCACAGTGATGCGAATAAGCCTGCTGGTATTTCATTTTGTTAATAGCGCGCATGTGTTTTGGTCTCGTGGGGGCGCTCTGGTGCCTCTGGGGAGATGGTGTTAGCGGCGTTCAGGTAACATGCTAATGATTCTGGCTCTTTCTTGTGAAATGAGCTGAGGCTGTTGTGTTTTGGTGACAGTACAAGTCACTGTGGTATTATTTTTCGTGTTTGCTTCTCCTCTTGGGACTGATTTTAAAACGTTGTCGTCTTCAGGCCTTTTACGGTGCGGACTGTGCTGGTTCTACAGCGACAAATTAAGACTTTTTCACATCCTTAAAGCGCCAAATTTACTTTGTTTTATCAGCGATGTTATTATGATGTTGTTTCCTCGTCACAAACAGACCTGGAGTTGTGTTTTGTTTCATTCTCACACGTTTAAACACACAAACCTGCAGATTTAGCCTGAGTTCTTCTTCTCTCAAACAGAAAACACTCTGTTCCACCTTGTGATGTCATCATGTGGTGATACAGGAAGTGCTCCACTGTGTTTTTAAACTCCACACACCTTCATCTCTAGAACCATTTGGATCATTTCATCTCTGGAATTGCACAATCTCTACTAAACTAAAGGTAAAAGGAGCTGTTAACTTAAAAACTACCACTTGATGACATCACAAGGTGGAACAGAGCGTTTTGAGCTTTGCAGATGTTACAGACTAATAATAAAGTGACTCAAACATGTGTGAATGAAACAAAACACAACTCCAGGTCTGTTTTTGAGGAGGAAACAGCTTTAGAACATGATTTAAACCTCAGGAAAGTCAGCTTTGCTCAATATATGACTTTTAAATAACTTAAAAACTAATAAATTCAAATCTTCAACGTAGCCAGTTCCCTTTGCTTTGTCGAAAAATATTAAACTTTTTTCTTTTAGTACATAATTCCATGTATCTTGCTTCACATGTTTGTCAATAAAATGTAGAAAGTAGTAAAAATGAAGAAAAGAAAACACTGAACGAGAGGGCGTGTCCAGACCTTTGACTGGTTCTGTTATTCGTGAACAAACCCGTGTAAAAGTACCTGGGCTTCTCCATCGTGTCCTTGGCGAGGTAGATGTACCAGTACACCAGGTTGAAGAGCCCAAAGGCCATGGGGAAGAGGATCCGTGCATACTTGTCTATGGGGCTGGTTCCTGCCAACTGTGGGATCTGAGGGAACGCCGAGCCCTGCTGCAGAAAGATGGGAACTGGCACCGGAGACGGATCCTCGCTCCTCTCACTGCGGCACATGGAGTGATTCCTCCTTTTGAGGCCTTCACGAGGGAAACTATCAGTCTGCTGAGAGAGAGGGAGAGGAGGAGGGAGAGGAGGAGGGAGAGGAGGGAGGAAGACAGAGGATAGAGAGAGGAGGGAGGAGAGAAAGAAGGGGGAGGAACAGAAAGCAGAGGGGGGAAGAGAGAGGGGAGGGAGGAGAGCGGGGATAGAGAGATGGGAGAGGGAGGAAGAGAAAAAAGAGGAAAGAAGAGAGCGCAGGGGGGATAGAGAGAGCAGAGGGAGAAACAGAGAGAACAGAGGGAGCAGAGGGAGGCGTGTTGTTAATTTTCTGGTTTATGCTTATTTGTACGTGTAAACAAGATTGTGGTTTTCACATCCCAGGGAGTGAGTGGTGTCCTGTAGGAGTGAGAGGTGTCCTGTGGGAGTGACTGGTGTCCTGTGGGAGTGAGAGGTGTCCTGTGGGAGTGAGAAGTGTCCTGTGGGAGTGACTGGTGTCCTGTGGGAGTGAGAGGTGTCCTGTGGGAGTGAGAAGTGTCCTGTGGGAGTGACTGGTGTCCTGTGGGAGTGAGAGGTGTCCTGTGGGAGTGAGAAGTGTCCTGTGGGAGTGACTGGTGTCCTGTGGGAGTGAGAGGTGTCCTGTGGGAGTGAGAAGTGTCCTGTAGGAGTGAGCGGTGTCCTGTGGGAGTGAGCGGTGTCCTGTAGGAGTGAGAGGTGTCCTGTGGGAGTGAGAAGTGTCCTGTGGGAGTGACTGGTGTCCTGTGGGAGTGAGAGGTGTCCTGTAGGAGTGAGCGGTGTCCTGTGGGAGTGAGCGGTGTCCTGTGGGAGTGAGCGGTGTCCTGTAGGAGTGAGCGGTGTCCTGTAGGAGTGAGCGGTGTCCTGTGGGAGTGAGCGGTGTCCTGTGGGAGTGTGTGGTAGGAGTGTGTGGTGTTCTGTAGGAGTGAGCGGTGTCCTGTAGGAGTGAGTGGTGTCCTGTGGGAGTGAGCGGTGTCCTGTAGGAGTGAGCGGTGTCCTGTGGGAGTGAGCGGTGTCCTGTAGGAGTGTGTGGTAGGAGTGAGCGGTGTCCTGTAGGAGTGAGCGGTGTCCTGTAGGAGTGAGCGGTGTCCTGTAGGAGTGAGCGGTGTCCTGTAGGAGTGAGCGGTGTCCTGTAGGAGTGAGCGGTGTCCTGTAGGAGTGCAGTAGGTCATGTGCTCAAAGCCCAGGGGCTGCTGGGAGTAGGACGTACAGTGGAGCTCTGCCGGAGCTCGATCTGCTCTGTTCTCACACTGAGGCTATTTTTAAAGCATCAAACCATGAGCCCAACACGTGAGACAGATCCCAGGAGGACACGGGCATATTAGCATAGAACACATACAGAGAACATACAACACATACAGAGAACATACAACACAGAGCACATACAGGAGACACAACACACCACTGCTTCATGGAGCTTGTCTCAGCTTCAGCAGAAAATGTGAAGGAGGCTACGGAAAAACACTGAAACTCATCCACAGTGTCCACAGTGGAATTCTGTTCCTGATTCCTGTTCTCCAGCCTCTGTGATCTCCTGATCTGTCAATAATCAGATCGATCCAATACTAAGAATACAATTAAACTGTGTATGTGTATATATGTGTGTATGTTCCTGAATAACTGTGGCTGTTGCCATAGTGATTCATGATTTAAAACAAAACCTTGCATCTTTTGGATGGGGGAGAAGTCCTTGAGGTACTGCATATAAAAGGAAGTACAAATAGCATTTCATTCTCACAATTAAAGGTGCAAGGTGCAACTTTAGGCACAACGTTAGATTTATTTACACCACGGTCACTGAGAATTCCAATGTTTAATTGCCCTGTGTTATTTCTGCAAAAAACACAAGTAAAATCACATTCTACATCACGGCTCCATCACCACAGACGAGAGTGTGACGTCACCACAGCGGCTCAAGTGACGCTCATCGAGGCTGGAGCAGAGGTACATGTTTGGAATTCCAACTGCGGGAATCATAGCAACCAAAGAGCCAATCAGGAGTGAGGCTGTTGAAGGTCACGCCTCTTCCTGCACCACTGGTTTAGCAGGGAGCGGGCGCTTAGCAACACTGTCAATCAAACCTGTTGCTAACGCTAGTGTGTGCGACCTCCCACTAACGTAAATCATATCTTGATTTACAGACACAATAGTGAAATAAAAACCCCAGGATCATGTAGAGGGTTAATACGAACATTTAAGACCAGAATGAGTCTGAAGCAGCAGAGACAGAGAGAGGAGACAGTTTTTCAATGTAAACTGAACTGGTGTCGATGGAGCTGGAAGTGCGCTCATGGTCACTTCCTGTTTGTAAAATAGCGGCTAGCAGGTTAGCTATGCCCATTTATATACACATTCTATGCATCACCATAGCAACAAGTGAAAAAACGCTCCGTGGAGGAGAATGTCAGGATGAGCTTCATTTAAAACACTGAAATAAATAAAGACATTTAGAGAAATGCACAGGTTTTCACATTCACAGGTGACACATTAAAGTTTGTCACCGTGGTAACAGCTGTAAACAACACACAGCTCCTCTGGGTTTAACTGTTATATTTTCAATTTTATGTGTTTTTATTATTTAACAGTAACATAAGAGTTCCTCACCGAAGTGTCCTCCTCGTCCTCCTCGTCCTCCTCGGCCAGCGCCTCCAGTCGCTCCTGTTTGGAGTTGTTCTCCTTCAGACGATGGGCCTGGAGTGTGGCAAAATAATTCACTGCTGCAAATTCCACCAGAGCGAACGCCACGAATCCGAAGCACACGGCGATGAACCAGTCCATGGCGGTGGCGTAGGACACTTTAGGAAGAGACTGGCGAGCGCTGATGCTCAGCGTGGTCATGGTCAGCACGGTGGTGATGCCTGGACAGATGCACGTTCACGTTAGGGTCGAGTCGATACTGGGATCAGATATCGCCACCGATACTGAAACATTCCCTGGATTAGATATCAGCTTCAAAATATCAATTCAGTCGATATTCTGGTTGAACATATAAACTGACGATTAGAGGGTCTATTTGTACTTACGATTTAACTGGCCCTGAAAGTCTCATGATGTTTGAATTTTTTTTTCTGTTGTTCTGTCATTACTTCATTAGGGTCGATAACAGCTCCATGACACACGTGGATCAGTTTAGTCTGATTTTATTTTTATTTAAAGTAAATAAATGCTGTTTTTAGTCTCAGCTCTGGTATCGGCCGATATCGGGAAACGGCAGGTTCTTAAAACTTTAATATCGAAAAATCTGGACTGAAAATACTGAATCGGTGCGTCTCGATTTAAAATGAACTTGATATAATCTGAAAAGAGCCACAAAAACTGAGAGATGCACTTCACACTTTTACTTTAACTCATTTATGTTTCTACATTTGACAAACTGGTTCAGTTCTGACGCAGATGAGGCTCTGAGGTTAGCGTTAGCATACAGTTAGCATTAGCGTTCTGTTAGCATTAGCATACACTTAGCGTTAGCATACAGTTAGCATTAGCATACAGTTAGCATTAGCAGTGCTAGTATTTGTGGTTGTGACAAAAGAGTCTTAACTTTTCTAAAAGCTGAAAACGCTGCTTCAGTTTTATCAGATTTGTTTTCATAAATGTCTCTGAAACATGAACCTCACGGGACCTGATCCACAAATATAAACAATGCATTTTGTGTTTTCTAGGCCACAGTCCAAATGTTTTCTGTCCACGGCCCTGGTGTCCATAATGAGGACATTATACTGCCCCTTAGTGGTGACAGAAGAGTATAACACATTATAGTTTAGATTCAACATGGACTTTGTTAAAGGCATGTGTCTCTGTTAAAGGCATGTGTGTGTGGGTGGAGGACTGTCTGTGTGGCGACTGTGGCAGGTGGAGGACTCTGTATGTGGTGACTCTGGCGGGTGGAGGACTCTGTGGTGACTCTGGCAGGTGGAGGACTCCTTACCTGCCACAGTCCGAGCCGGGACAGACTCTTTGTTGATCCAGAAGGAGACCTGGGACAGCACCACCACCATGATAAGAGGGATGTACGTCTGGATCAGGTAATAACCCAACTTCCTCTGGAGGAGAAAATGGACGACCTGGACCGAGTAGTGACCTGGGACAGGGACAGGGACAGAACGGGTCAAGAGGGGAGGCCAAGGGGGCGGGACAGGGACAGAACTTCTGTATTAGTCCCACTATTATTATTTTATTATTTTTTATTATTTTATTATTTTTATTAATTTATTATTTTATTATTTTTATTATTTTATTATTTTTTATTATTTTTATTAATTTATTATTTTATTATTTTTATTATTTTATTATTTTTATTATTTTTATTAATTTATTATTTTATTATTTTTATTATTTTTATTATTTTTATTATTTTATTATTTTTATTATTTTTATTATTTTATTATTTTTATTATTTTATTATTTTTATTATGAAGGACTGAAATGAGACTATGGGCCGTGTGCAGAAGTAACTGAATCCATGTAGTAAAAATACACACTCTGAATACTCAATTAGAGCAACTATAATCTGGTTCATTTACTCTTTCCTTTGGTGGTATTCAGATTACAGTTTCTTCTATAAATTGCAGACTTGGTGAGGGGCCCCTCTCTGTGGTGAGGGGCCCCTCTCTGTGGTGAGGGGCCCCTCTCTGCCCCTTTACCCCCTCAGTCCGACACCATCTGTGACTTTTCTCTCTGTGATTAAACGTCACTGCAGAACAAAATTAATCTGTTTGTAAAGACGTGTCCTGTTTTTATAAATCTGTGTAAAAGTATTCAGAGCACAGTACTCCGATTGGACCAGGTATTTTCAAAGTACTTTTCCCATCACTGAGTAGATGATAATAAAGGACCTGAACAGCTGTAGGATGTGAGAATATAATACTCCCTACAGTGGCTTGTTCACTTTAAACTCTCATCCTCGTCTCATGTTTCTGCTGATTCTTTAGAAAAGTCCGGCGCAGAATCTCACAGGACAAATCACCTCCTGTCGTAGTTTAATCACATTTTAGGAGCGTGTGGAGTAAAGCACATGTGTCAAACTCAAGGCCCGTGGGCAAAATGTGGCCCACCAAGTCATTTTATGTGGCCCGCGAGAAGGTAAATTAAAAGATCTGACTGTCTTAAAATATCAGTTTACCAGGAGAGACACAGTTACATAGACTTTTTTTCATATCTATGCAAATCCATATGCAATATTTGTAACTTGAATAAGTAATAAATATAGAAACAGTTAATTATCAAGATTAAAAAGTAGTTGCATTTATTTTACATTACATTTGGTTACATTTCAATTCAATTCAATCTATTTTTGTTTTGTTTATTATTATTATTTATTTTTTGTTTGTTTATTATTATTTTTGTTTGTTTATTATTATTTTTGTTTATTTATTAATTATCATTTTTATTTATTTATTTATTTATTTATTTATGTATTTATTTATTTATTTATTTATTTATTTTTAGTTACTGTTTTAAAGTTACATCTGGCCCTTTGACAGTGACCATTTTGTTGACGTGGCCCTCAGTGAAAGTGAGTTTGCCGTCCCGGGTCTAAAGTGTGACACCTGTGTTTGATTTGAAGATCTCGCTGGACAGAGCTTGTCCCACCAGGTCGTACTGCAGCAGACTCATGGACTCTTTGGGACAGTCCACAGACGCACTCAGCCCCTTCCTCCAGGTGAACACGATCTCACTGCTGGTGTAGGCGTCTGGAAACACACGTAAGTACTGCATAATGTGGAGTAAAAGTACACACACTGGAGCGCAAAATACTCAAGTCAAAGTCAAAGTATCACATGAAAAAATCTACTCGGGTAAAAGTATTAAAGTACCTGTTTAAAATATACTCGAAGGGTAAAAAGTAAAAGTATTTCACACAGATTTTGAGTCTTGTGAAGCTTCAAATGTGGTGATTTTGATAAAGATATTGATATTTTTGTTGCTCAAATTACGAATGTCTTTTAAAAATAAACGCTCAGACTTTTCACCAGGTTTTACACGATTAAATTCAAAAAAATACCCACATAAAAACTACTTTACTACTTTTACTCGGTTATATTCCTCCTGTGGGATTAACTCGAGTCATGTTCTGGACGCTGCTCCTCGTGGTCATTTTCTACCTGATGCTTTGGTGAAACAAACGTGACTTTTTATTTGTTGAATTTTACGCAAATTAAGGGTTTATTAAGTCGTTCTGTTTGAAATACAGTTTAAAAATATGATACAACGCAGTAAATCAAGTGCGCAATGACACTATTCATCAACCTTCAGGTCAGTGGGCAAACGCTCTACCAGCTGAGCCACAGTTCTGACATAATTGTTGTGCGTTTGTTCTCACAGCTGCCGAAGCGCAGGGGGCAGGCGTGTCCGTCCATGGGGAAATCCTCCAGTTGCATCGGACATTCTGCGCTGATGGTGAGTCTGAAAAAACAAAAACGACACAAGTTCACACGTTTGTTTAGCGACGTAATCTCAGCGTTCGGCCGTAGACGCTCTCAGGACCTCATGGTGTAAAGTACGGTCCCGTTCTGCATGATTCTGAAGAGTTTATTGGGCGTGGTCATGTTGTGAGAGATGGATTTCTTAGAGTTGCGGAAGAACGTGTCTGGAGTCCATATTTTATCCACCATGAGGTTGTTCAGTCTCAGGATTTCGGTGGGACCCTCGAATTTGAGGCGCTCGTCGACCCACATCTGCCTGAAGAACATGTCCATGGTGTACTCCTGCGGGGCAAAGGGAAACGTCAGCGACAGGACGATTTTCTGAGGTTTTAAACTCGTTACGGACAGAAACACACGGAGACGCTTTTCTCAGAGTCGTGTCTTTCGTGTTGGAGTAATCCTGCATTCTCCTGCGACTACATCTCCAATAATGTCTGTTTTCACCTGCCCCCTGTCTCCGCCCACAGTCCTGTACTTAGGATTCTCTTCTCTGGGTCAATAATCTCACACACACACACACACACACACCCCCACACACCCACACACACACATTTTTCAACAGTAAATAAAACAGAAAAGAGGCGTCTCTGATCTGCAGTGAGAACAGAACGAGTCACTGGAGAAGTTTCTATTATTACGACGTTTAAGACAAACAGTGTGGATCACAGGAGAATAAACGGTGACAGCGGCTCAGTTGGTAGAGCGTTTGTCCACTGATCTGTCCTTGTGTGTGTGTGAGTGAGTGTGTGTGTGGGTGAGTGTGTGTGTGTGTGGTCCTTGAAAGCACTTTGAGTCTTGAATATGGAAAAGCTTTGTATAAAAATGTGACCAAAGCGTAAAACTATGTCTGTGATGGTTTGATTAAACTAAATACCATAAAAATAATGTAATATAATATAAAGTGACCAGAGTGGACGGGGCCTTTTGGTCAGGGCCCTAAAGCTCTGGACGCACTGAGGAGATTAGACTGTCCGACACTGTGACGCTTTTAAATCTAATTAAAAACACACTTTGACAGAATAATTGTGATTGATAAATGTGTTTTTGCTGCAGTTGGTTTATTATTGTTTTATTGTTTCTGTGTGTGACGTATTTACATGATGTGAGGCAGTTTGGAACTAGTTTTTAGCGCTATGCAAATAAAGTTTTTATCACTATATTATTATTATTGTGATGTTTTATGTGTTTAGTTATTTTATTATTATTTTATTATTATTATTTTATTATTTTTTATTATTATTTTTATTTTATTATTTTTATTATTATTATTATTATTATTATTATTATTATTATTATTATTATTATTATTATAAAAGTAAATCATCTGTTTTCTCATGTGTTAAACTTTGCGTCTCCACTGAAGTGAGAGGCAGTGATGAACGCCACTCATCCCAGATGATCATTACTCAGAGTATTGGAGCGTTCTTTGTGTCTGGCGTGTGTCATATTGATTTACAGGCCGTCAGTAATGGAGCCGTGGTGCCGCTGAAACAGATTAAAGCTCATTAATTGGTCTTGTGGCAGATTTGCCCATGAGGCCGACAGTGGCCTGTGACGCTGTGTGACCTCAGCACTTTACTGTACAAACACACGTCTCACCATCTCCACGTCTGAAACGGGGCCAAAACTGGTCACAAAGATGTCTGTTTTTACTTCTGTGACGCCGCCTGAAAAAGACAAATACACAACAAAGTACAAAAGTAAAAGTACAATATTTGAGTAGAATTTTTACATATTTGGATTTTACAGTGGAGACTTTTAACTTTTACTTCAGTACATTTGAGAGCAGTATCTGTACTATCTACTCCTACACTCCTACTACATTTTTGAACATGACTGAAAAGTAAAAGTATTTTTCTTGGTTTGAGACCTGCTGAGGGTTTATTTTGACCACATTTAATTTGAGTTAAAGTTCCAACTTTGACCAAATCGAACACACAAATGCACAAAAGCAGCTAGAAAGAAAAAGAAACTGACTGAATCACTAAAAATCTGCTGAATTATTTATCAAAAACACTACATTTGATGCTCATTTAGACATAGGTCTAAAAATCTCTGCAAAATACTTTTACTTTGTACTCTTAAAGTACATTTTACACAGGTACTTTAATATGTTTACTTAAGCAGATATTTTCCTGTGATACTTTTACTTCACTTGAGTATTTTTGCCCTGTATTTGTACTTTTACCACTGCTGAAAACTCCTTTAAACTCTCTGGGATCAGCAGAACATAACAGACGTGACACCCACCTCCAGACCCAGGGCGAAGTCTGTTGTCGTATCCGTCCAATAATCGGTCCAGAATTCGAGTGATGTTGTCAGAGTGAGTCCTCTCATTCCCATAAACGACGACACTGCAGAGAAAAGGAGAAGAGGAGGTGAGACGTGTTAGACGAGGTGGAGGACGAGGACTCTCCAGACTTACCTCAGAAATGACACAAGTGTAAAGACTCTCACTGACCACAGGGCCATGGTTTGATTCTGCAGAATTTATCCCAGTAAATGTTTAGGACATAACCAGGTCAAATAACGTTTTTAAAATAAAAATGTCTCATCTGTGGCAGGCTGTGGTCTTTACAGTCGTGTGTCTGGTCAGAAGAAGAAACAGAGATCACCAGGACAAGAACAGTAATCTCATTAACAGATTAACTCTAAGGAGGGGCCTTTTTTAAATACACACTTTTTTTTTTTTTTTTTTTACTATATAAGATCAGAATTTCTTTTATTCATCCTCAGAGGAAAATTGTATCTGCCAAACACACAGTCCACTGCAGAAATAAAAAAAAAGGAATAAAAATGAAATTACATAAAACTATCACAGCAAAAAAATAAAACAAACACTGAATCAGTCTTTTTAATCACTTAACCCCCCGTGAAAATAAAATACACTTACATTATAACATTTATTTACTCATCCATCCATTTTTTTTTCTCTTTTCCGGGGCAGCAGCTCAACAGGGACCCCCAGACCTCCCTCACCCCAGACACGTCCTTCAGCTCCTCCGGTGGGACCCTGAGGTGTCCCAGGCCCAGAGACACCGTCCCTCCCGCGTGCCCTGGGTCTGTCTCCCGGTGGGACACACATAAACATATATTTTATTTTTATTTTTATTTTTTATCAGGGATGAGCTGTTTATAAAGAACTTTACACGGTGTTTTTGTGTGTTTTTTTCTTTTTCTATTTTTTTTTTTTACTTGATAGCAGAATTCTTTCTCTGCACTTTTGCTCCGTTTGTTTTAGTAAAATAAAGACCTGATGTTTGTGTTATTCGTGAAGTTGTCCACACCGTGACGCTGCAGGAGACACAACCGGAAGTGACGCCAAAGCGCAGACCGGAAGCGGAAGTGGCGCGTTAGAAAACAAACAGAAACGGCAGCTGTCGTGTGAAAATGTGCGATTATTTCACTTTTCCATCTGATTTAAATATTGTCCTGAACAGAGCGGGGAGTTTTATCAGTGCGGAACATTTAGTGGAACAAAAGCAGACCCGGGGGCTGGAGTTATCTTGGCGTTAGCTCTGAGTTAGCCCTGATTTAGCTGTGCGTGAGTTTAGCCGTGATTCTCCGGGCGTGGGCCGGGGGCATGTCTGTGCACTTTGAGGAGCGGAGCGGGGTGGTCCCCTGCAGGACGCCCTGGGGCTCCTGGTACCAGACGATGGAGGAGGTGTTCATCGAGGTCAATGTTCCAAACGGGACCTCGGCCAAAGAGGTGAAGTGTCGCCTGGGCTCGAAGGACATTGAACTGCACGTCAAAGGAAAGGAAGTGTTCAAGGTATGACACAGGTCCTGAGGGGACTGTGGGATTCGTTCATTTGCAAAAACAGATAAGTGCCATTTGAGAAAGTCATTGGAGGCTTGAGTATAGTAATATTTTCAAAAACCAAATGTATTTTATCCATCCATTTTCTTTCACTTATCTGGGGCCAGAAGTCTAAGCAGACTCCCAGACTTCTCACACCCCAGACACTTCCTCCAGCTCCTTCCAAGGCGTTCCCAGGCCAGTTCAGAGACATAGTCCCTTCAGCGTGTCCTGGGTCTTCCTAGGGGCCTCTTCTGTGTGGGACATGCCCAGGGAGACGTCCAGGAGGCGTCCAGAACAGATGCCTGAGCCACCTCAGCTGCTCCTCTCGATGTGGAGGAGCAGCAGCTCTACTCTGAGCTCCTCCCACGTGACTGAGCCCCTCACACTGTCTCTAAGGGAGCGCCCAGCCACCCTGAGGAGGAAACTCATTTAACCGTTTGTTTCCACCATCTTGTCCTCAGTCAGTACCCAAATCTCATGACCCTAGGTGAGGGCAGGACCACAGATCTAAACCAGGACTAAACCAGGACCATAGGTGAGGGTAAATGGAGAGCTCTGCCTTTGGACTTGGCTCTTTCCTCACCACAACAGTCTCATACAGCGACTGCGACTGTATTATTCCATTCCTTCTTGAGAAAATCTACTCCATTATTTCTAGAAGAACAAAGAGTAAAAAAAACTTTTGCAGCTGCATCTGTTTTTGCTGTTGAGATTCAATCCTTCAGTTGCCACCAGTGCCATCATTAAAGTCTTTGGCTCTGTACCACTGTTCTCAAACTATCCCAGCATGGCGTCTTCTACACCTTCTTGCTGTAAACTGTTTTATAATGACTCCTCAAACCTGTCATCTCCACTTTGCCAGTTACCAGAGATTGTTGAATCACATTTACTTAATCTTTTTGCACTCACAGGGGAAACTGTTTGGTACAACTGTTTGTGATGAAGCGACATGGACTTTAGGTGAGTTACTGTTTTATGTGTCTATGATTCTATTGAACTGTGGTATTTCTTCACTGATGGAGTTGTCGTTTCTGCAGAGGACAAATGTCTCATCCATATTGTCCTAATGAAGACCAACAGAGAAGCAGGAAACTGCTGGTCGTCTCTGTTGGAGGGGGAATATTGTGCCAATGCCTGGGTTCAGGATCAGATGCAGAGGAAACTCACACTGGAGCGGTTCCAGCGGGAAGTAAGTGAAGCTCAGACATGTTCAGATACAGCTTATTAAAATGTCCATCATCTGAGGGACTCGAGTGCCAAAGGTACTTTAATTATGTGATGGCAGAATCACTGGGCTTGATTTTTTTCCCCTTCAGCCACTTGGACAGTGGAGTGGCTTAAAAATATAAGCACATGAAAATCCAAACGCTTATGTGATGAACATGTTTGGATGTGGATGTTGTGGAGGCTCATGTTGAGTCTTTACTGTCTGAGTGCAGTTGTGCTAAAGGAGCTAAATTGTTTTTTCCTTCTTCAGAATCCTGGTTTTGACTTCAGCGGAGCAGAAATCTCAGGCAATTTTGCAGGAGGCGGCCCGGACTTTTCCAGTTTACAGAAGTAATGACTTCTAAGGCGAAAGATGAAGTTTAAATCTCAACTGGACAAATCGTTGGAGTGAAGATGTTTCACTGCTCATCCAAGACACTTCTTCAGTTCAGACTAAGGCGGACATTTTGAAATTATGAACGTGAGGAACATTTCAGATCCTGTTTGGAGATTTTATGAGGTCTTTGGTTCATGTTGTTAACTGAACTCTGCAGGTGTATTAAAGAAATGAATGAACCTTTTGGCTTTTCAATAAATGTTTTATTGAAAGGTACAAGCATACAGGTTTACCAGATGGTGCGCTGAAGTACAATTTTGAATTGAGAACACAAATCAAGAAAAAGAAACAAAAAACACAGGGAACAGTCAAATATTCAAGCGATTATTCTACTGGATTACCACTTTGTGTTCTGTCTAATTGTAAACTAATAATTTAGCAAAAGCAATGCTTTACTTGTGTCTACAAATCAAAAATCAGTGAAAACAGCTCATCGGTAACTGCTTGGCAAAGCCGACATTCAGCTTCAAATATGATAGGCTAGAAATGACGAATCATAACTAGCCTTTTTCACTGGAGAGATCCAGAGCTTCCTCGCCATGAACTAAAATGATCACCTTGGGTAGGAGTGTGCATTCACCACAGTTAGCGACCTAGGGTGAGAGTTAAGGACTTTGGGCCCGATTTCTTGGTTCCATTTTTTGATGTTCACAAAATCCTTCTCCCTCCTCTTCCACACAGTGGACTGAGGACCTAGGTGGTTCTATACTTAATTGCTTAAAACCAGCAACCCAAATACCAAACATCATGGTACGGATTTAAGAACACACTGTACACTTGTGCAAGCAACTCAACCATGAAAGTAAAACTAAGCCGCGAGGCAGACAGAGCGTTACTCCTCGTTGATGGGGCAGATGAACAGTGATTTACGACAGATGAGTCTGGCTTTTCTTTAAAGAAAACCATCATCTATAATGGTCCTCTGTAAAGAAAATGAGGTCGAATCAGGCGGGTGACCTTGGGGTCCAAATGTTTATTTTACTGACACTGATCCAATTACAAACTTTAGACAAGGTCACCCAGTTACAAAGATCTTAGAGATTTTAATTGGCCGACTCTGGGATGGTCGGCAGGTGAGTGATTTTGTAGTAGCTGTGCTTGAGCTGACGAGCCGTTCTTCCAGAAATGGTCCAGCGAAGTCTTTGACCGTTTGGCCTGGAGCACTTGGCGGTGGCATATTCAGCCAGGCACTTCCCGACCAGCTCTCTCACGCAAACCAGATCACCATCCTTGATCTGCAGCAATAAACAAAGGGTTATTATGGCAAGTAAAGCTGCTTGGGTTTCATTAGACACCGATCACTTACATAAAGCTGAGTCTGAATGGCTGAGAGGGCAGCAGATATTTGGTCACTGCACTCGGGATCATGTTGCTCTCGCAGTTCAAAGCTGAGCAGAGCGAGAGCCAGCAGAGACGGCTGCAACAAACACAATTTAATAAATTTAATCTGAACTGTATTAACTCGAGATTAGCAGCACCAGCATAAACTCTCTGAAGCTCACCTTCATTTTGGTGAAAACAAATGAGCAGTGACAGGCCTTCAGCTGAGCCTCCAGTCGTTCAATGCTCAGGGTCTTCTCACTGTTAAAACAAAAACATCTGTAGCAACGCTTTGACGGCTTCACACAGGGAAATGTTACATAATGTGTTGGACATGTAGATGTACACTACCAGTTAAACGTCTGGACACACCCTCTCATTCAGTATTCTGTTTATTTTTACTACTTTATATACACATACAGAAGACATCAAATATATGAAGCAAGATGTGTGGAATTATGTAGTAAACAATTTTTTTACATTTCATAGTCTCAAAGTAGTCACCCTTTGCTTTGTCAAGAAATATTTAGTACAGTTATTAAAATTTGTTTCTTTCAACATTTTAGACGCATAAAGACGTCCAACATATGAAGCAGGATATTTTGGAATTGTGCAGTAAAAGTAGGAAAAAACAAACCCTGAACTGGTAGTGCATGTGCCAGATGGACCTAAATGACTTATCTAAAGTTCCCTCCAAAGATAAAGATGAGACATTTTAGTTGTGTATCTGAGTCATGTGACCGGCCTCACCTCTCATGGGGGAGCCGTTCCTGGAGGTGGCGGTAAAAAAGGCGGAGGAAGCGCAGTGTCGTGGGGGCCTTCACCTTCCAGTGCAGCTTCTCCATGATGATCTTCTCCATCCTCATCATGTCAGACACCGTGAAGCGGCTCTGGGTGATGCGGATCAGGTCAGTGGCAAGTGGCACGTTCTTCTCCTCTTCAGACGACTTCACAGCGATGTAGAAGCAGCACAAGCCCACGCAGGACAGGTGTTTGGGCTGAATCTGTTCACAAAAAATGTCATCTTGAGTCTTTTATGCTTACATTCTACTTGTTTTTTTTAATACTGACCTTCATGACTGACAGAAATCGATCCAGGACACTGATGGCCAGGGAGAACGTCTCGGAGCTGAAGCCAAAGAACCTGGTCAGAGACAGCAGGTCCCTCACCTCCAGCTCTCGCAGTTTGGTGGTCATTCGGAGCCCGTTGTCCTGCGCGCTCTCCAAACATCTCAGGCCTCCGAGTTTTGGCTGGTATCGACCTTCCTGATCCATCAAAGCCTTGAGCTGCACCGCAAAGGGCAGAGCTCCTGGGGCTGCGGGTGTATCAATCATCTGCAAACAGACGGAACAAGAACAGTCAGCAAATCTGTATGTGAAGAACAAGCCAGAAAGAACCAGACTGCACTAGAAAATGTGGACAAGAGTGAGACTGTGACAAACAACATTTTCAGATAGCCTAATGTTAAATAAGTTGAGGTTTTAGGATGATAATTAGTCCATTCCAAAGTATTGAACCTCTTTACTGCAGTAGGCGTTCACCAGTGTGACACAGGCCTGGTTCATTTGTAACGTTCGATCTCGAGCTCAATACTTGTGTTTAGTTAATGACATGACGTTCATTTTGTGCACATCCATAACTCTGCACTTCAGAGAGCGCGTGAGAAGCTCTGGACACGGACACTTCCAAATAAGGCTCTGACCACAGCTGTCACCAGACTGGACTGAACTGGAATGAGACGGCTGCAGGTCGGACAGACGAGAAACCATGTCCAAGACTCTGAGCAGATAAATACAGTGAAATGTGGAGTAAATATGGTGTTCTGTGGAGTTAAATGTGTGCCAGGAGCACAGGGTACAGGGGCACAGAGACACAGGCCTGTAGAGGGGCACAGGGGCAGGGACAGGGGCAGAGACACAGGGGCAGTGTCAGAGCGTCATGTCAGGACATGTCCCAGCCTCAGTCTGCGCTGATACAAACAAACTAGTGGAAGATAAAACAAAATCCGACCACAGAAACGCCCCAAACCAGAACAGTGACCTCAAACACAACCTTTACTGATGGAGGCGAAATCCAGCCAGGTCAAATAATGAAAGATGAGCTAGAATCAAGTATAAGCCGCTCCTGGAGATGAACGTGAGCTAACATGCTAACAGGCTAATATGCTAATATGCTAACAGAGCTGTGACACAGAAGATATGTGTCCTCTGAGAGGTTTAAAGTCTTAAATCACACCACACTGACTCTTTACTACTATAAACAACACAGAACTAACAGAATAAACACAAAAATGACACTGACTTTGACAAATAAAGACGTAAAAGGAAAGTCTTCTTACCTTGGCTAGTGACTTTGTGTGGTTTGCTAAAAACAAAACAAAAACTTCACACGCTTAAAACAAGCGAATGAAATGAGTGCAAGTATGAACTTTCACTTAAGAAAGTTTTAAGCAGAGTTTATTTGTGCCTGTGCACGGCCCCTACCCGCGGCTCAGGCGAAAAGGGCCCAGCGCCTTTAATGCGCCGATAAAACCAGGCCCTGCCCCGACACCGAGCGATCCTATTGGCTCCTGAGCCGACGGCTCTGAAATACTCTGCTCTGATTGGATATTTAACAAGTCAGTCAAGTATACGCCCCGCCTCTGAAAAGTAGAACAACCAATCAGTGCGGAGGAGGCGGGGCGTGTTTGTATTGACATTAAGTTTTTCATCTTCTGTCAGATAAAAACATGATTCAAACTCATCTTTTTCAGGTCAGATAAAGGTCAGAGGTCATAAACAGAGGTCAGAGGTCATAAACAGAGGTCAGTGTCCGAGTGCATTTATGTACAAATCTTATTCAGAACTCTAGGGCCTTTGTGATTTCTCTGAACACTTTCCAGAAGTGTCCAGACCAGAGGAAGCCTCACCTGGTTTAAAAAGAATAAATGCAGAAAAAAACATTTTATGACATACATTTTTATTTGTCTCCAATAGATTTTACAAATCTAGAAATGACACAATCCCATTTAGATTTACTAATGTTATATAACAATGAATCTGCCCTAACAGTACTTTAAAATAATTAAATATGTTTATTTATTAAACACTTTAAATAGATTTGAATCATAGCTGTTAATAACATGTAATGTTTAAAGTGCATACTACAAATAATAAAATATCATTCTTCTGGAGCCATGTCTTTGTGAGTTTCACAGTGTTAGTCAAAAACAACAGCACATTGTAAATGACGTTTTGGCAAAAAAGGGGATGATAAAAGACATGCACAAACCATGCTACAGAGCACTGCTCAGACATGTGACTGTGACTCCATGTGGACAAGATGACATTAGAAAACCCACTCATTTCATTTGCTACGCCTTTTCGTGTAGAAGCAGAAAGTCTTCTAATTCAGATTCCGTCCTGAGGTTAAGGAGCACGCAGAGGGTAGACTAAAGAAGCTAAAGAAAAAGGGAGAATGCACAATGTAGAAATGTTAATATTTGTTACCAGAAGAAGCAGCTCGATACTGTTACGGGTGAAGAAGAAGAACACAGACAAACGGATGGAGAGATTCTGAAAGACGCTGGGAAAACGTAGTGATAAAAATAATCATTAATGAAAATCAAAAGAAATTCCAGGTTAAACTTTGCCGTAAACTTTGGCACAGTCAGACTGTTGTGGGTTATTCTGCTGTTTCAGTGAGAAAACACACTGTTAAAATCACACGAGCGCGTTACTAAGAGTCCAAGGATGTGTTGTTTTAGAGTCGAGCAGAGTCAGCGGTAAAGAGTGGTATTAAATATGCAGAACCATGTTGTGTTTGGATCCACAGACACACAGAGGATTATCACATTATTCAGGCTGATGTGCAAAGTCACTGAGTCACACAGGCCACAAAGTTCTGAAGACACACAGTCCTGGTCCCTCACTGTTTCATCCCAAAATCAACTGAAAAGACATAAAACAGTTTGGCAAAAACTAAAATGTAAAAAGTGAAACGTGAAAGACAATGGCATGAAGTCAATGTAAACGATACGAGCTTTAACTTAAAAGATTTAGTTAAACTCAGACCAATGACAGATGCTGTGGCTGGAAGGTTTATCTGCTAAAACACAAAACACTCCCCCAAACGAGACGATAAAACAATCAAATTAAATAAAGGATTTATTTTTTTATTTGGCAAAATGAACTGTACAAACCTCCCCTGTGTCCTCACTCCTGTCCTTCTGAATCTGTCCTTCTTTTTCAGCCTAAATGTCTTTGTAAAAATAACGACAGATTCACCGATACCGATATTGAACCGATACTGGAAAAATACTGGATCAGGTATCGGTTTCATGATATTGACGTTGGGCCTTTAATTGGCTTTAATAAAACTAGTTACAGGCTGATTTTTGGCCTAGAATGTCTCAATAAGCTGCACTTTTCATCTCTTCACTGGTATAGGATCATATCGAGTATCAGCAGATATTTAAAGTCAAAGTATTGATACCGGAGCTGAAAAAGCTGGATCCCTGCTAAAAATGACGATGCCCATGAGCGTTTAAACACATGTACATACTGTGTGTTTTTGAGTGTTTAGATGTGAAGTTTCAACACATCACTATGGAAACATTAATCAGACTTTGTGAGACTTACTTCTTCTTGTCTTTGTCCTTTTTAAAGGGCTGGGAGCCGCCCTGAGGCCCCTGGCCCATCAGAGCCTCCATTTTCCTCCTGTTGAAGGTGTTCATCTCCTCCTCCAGCTCCCGACGTTTCTCCTCCACGTTCTTCTTCTCCTCTTGGTGCATTCGCTTCAGCTGCTCAAACCTGCCATGGAGCTGGATACCACAAAAAAACAAAGTCAGACTAACCGCAATTAGATCATTTAATATTAATAATAATAAAAATAATAATAATACTTGAACAGGTGAGTTTTTAGTAGTGATTTGAAGTGCTGCAGTGAGTCCGAGTTTCTGAGGGGTTGTGGGAGTGATTCAAGAACATGAGAGCAACGGCAGCGAAGGTTCAGTCCCCCAAAGTCCCCCAAGGTCCCCGAGAGTCCCATTAAGTCGCCCAAGGTCCCCCAAAGTCTGCAAAGATCTCCGAAGGTCTCCCAAAGTCCCCCAAGGTCCTCAAAAGTCCCTGAAATTCCCATTAAGTCCACCAAGGTCTCCCAAAGTCCGCAAACGTTTCCAAAGGTCTCCCAAAGTCCCCCAAGGTCCCCCAAAGTCCGCAAAGATCTCCGAAGGTCTCCCAAAGTCCCCCAAGGTCCTCAAAAGTCCCTGAAAGTCCCATTAAGTCCACCAAGGTCTCCCAAAGTCCCCCAAGGTCCCCCAAAGTCCACAAACATCTCCAAAGGTCTCTCAAAGTCCCCCAAAGTCCCTTAAGGTCCTCCAAAGTTCTCCAAGGTCCCCCCAAGGTCTCCCAAAGTCCTCCAAAGTCTCTCAGCGTCCAGCGTTTTGTCCTGAACAATTTGAACCATGACCGCATGTTAACACAAACCTCTTTTTCTTTCTCTTTGAGCTCGGCCTCTGTTTCTTTGACTTTGTTCACAAACATCTGCCTCATCTCCTCTTCTTTACGCTGAAGCTCCAGCAGAAACTCTTTCCTCTTGGCTTCATAGGTCTCCTGAAGACTAGAGGTAAACAGAAGCAAAGTTTGATCTTTTTTGTAGCCTATAGCCAATTATAACTCATATTTGTGGATTTGAATCTTGCAAAAATAAACTTTGACTCTACCAGAACCTAATAAAACTCTTGCCTGGTTAAAAACTAACTTTGTGTGATCAAAATCTGACTTTTAGAAAATCATAATAAATAAAAAACTCCAAAAGATTGCACCTGCCTCACCATAAGATCAGAGTTTTCCATTTTTCCCTCTAACATTGTGCAGTTTGAGCCTAAACTGTGTGATCTGTGTAACATATTTAACCTGAAAGACGTGCTGTTTGGGTCTGAATCTTTGAAGCCCATCTCTTCGAGTTTACAGCGGCGGTAAAGCTCGTAGTGCCGGGCGTGCGTTTGCTCTCGGAGGTCCTCCATGTTCACCCGTAACAGCATCTCCCTCAGCTTCACAAAATCGCAGTGGTTTTCATTCTCCACTGAAAGAAAGTTCAGGAGGTTACGTGAAATAGTGAATCCAAACCTTGATGTTTTATGAAGACCAGCTCAGTGGCCTGACCTTGTACAGATCCCCAGGGGTAGAGTCGCGCCTTCACCATCTTATTTCCGACTTTTACGTCTTCTGTGCTTCCAATGACGGCAAAAGGAAGATACGTCTGAAGCGTAAAACGAAGCAGATGTCTGTCAACTTCACAACTCTTTTCATATTTCACAAAAAAGGGAACCGGAACCGTAGCAACTCACATTCATCGATGCGTTGATCTCTGCAACGGCCTCGTCCTCAGTGGGAAAGTTGTAAATCTGGACTCCATTACTGACCAGCTCGCTCATGATCTTGATTTTTAATTTGTCCAGTTCACTTCTTGAAACCGTGTCGGCTTTTGCGATCACCGGGATGATGTTCACCTGAAGAGACGAGGGTCAAAAACAGATTCAAGAACATATTTTCACGTTTGGTTTTGAACGTCACCTTGCTGTCCAGTTTCTTCATGGTCACCAGGTCCAGAGACTTCAGAGAGTGTCCCGTGGGTGCGATGAAATACAGACAGATGTGGATCCTCGTGTCGTGATAATTGAACAAGGACCGTCTGATTTTCAGCTCCTCCTCGAGATACTTCTCAAACTGAGCGTCGATGTATTCAGTAATGGGTTTGTAGCTGTAAAGAGAATATTATGTCTATATTCATGGCAAATGCAACAGGTCAGACTTTAAAAACATCTGTCCACAGTAAATCTTTACATCATTTGGTCATAAATGTAAACTTTGCATCTCTTTAAAATGCTTCCCTGTCTCTCTTCTGTATTTGTTCAACATCGTCAGAAGAAACTCACATATTTAAGTTCATGTTGTTTGTAATAAACAGATTAAAACACAGTCGAATATGAACGAGCAGAAATAGTCACAAATAAGTCATATTGTCCCTTAATTCATGTTCATTTATTTCCTGTTTATTTTAGTTATGACACAGGAAAAGGGGGAACCTTTTATTTGTTCCACTTGTTTGTAAGGGGAATCTTTAGGGCTGCGCTCCCTGAGGGGCTGTGCTCTGCATCAGACACAAACGTCTGACTAAAGCACATTTTATAAGTTTAAGACGTGGAAAGACGTGAACTTTACCCCTCAGAGTGGATGTGGCTGATGAGGCACATTTTCTCTTGTTTTGTCGTGTTCTTTACTACTCTATCTGTGTGAAAACTGCAACACTTTGTATTAATGTGTCATTTATCATGTGTCAACTGTGTAAAGACGTGGACTCAGTGAGTGTGACGTCGCCCACAGCGTTTGGCTCCAGTCAAATGAAGCTCATCGAGGCTGGAGCTGTTATATAATAAATATTTGGAATTCTGACCGTGAGTGTCGTAGCAACCAAGCAGCCAATCAGGAGTGAGACTGATGAGGTAGAGCCTGTCCCCTGTTCTGTATGTGCTTCTCTACATTGTTATATGTCCAGGATCATATTTTAAGGTTAATTTAAGTTTTTGTATTTCTTTTCCACAGTTCTGGTGGCATGTGCGGACCTGGAGGTTTATTTGCGTGTAAAGACGACGGTAAAGACATGTCCAAATAAATGTTTAAACCCAAGATCCTCTGAGTCTAAACTGGACGGGAGTAACACTGGAGCAGCTCCCAAACGGTCCAACCTGTCTCATTCTTCTGTTTTTAGGAGCCATTTACTAATTTTACTCATCCCCAAAGAGACACTCCACATTTTCAGCTGTCACACGTCTCCATATCAGATCTGTGGAAGTGTTACCTCTCCTCTTTGTTGATCTGGTCTCCAAACCCGACCGTGTGCACCACAGTGAGCTTCAGATTCACGTTGCTCTCCTGAAGCTCGAATGTTTGTGGTCGTAGTCGCACTTCAGCCTCATAATGACTGGCCTCTTCAGTTTCAAACGTCGTATTGAACAGTGTATTGATCAGAGTGGATTTCCCAATTCCAGTTTCACCTGGAGACGGCGCAAGGATCAAACACAAATGCAGGTATTAATAATAAAAAATGAACAGATGGATGTTGATAAAAGTGTCGAGGGCGGTGAAAGCTGAGGTCGCTCGTACCTACACAGAGGATGTTAAAACAAAAGCCTTGGGCGACGGATCTGCTGACGAGCTGATCGGGCAGGCTGTCGAATCCAACATGGCCGCCGAGCTCCAGGTTTCGCTTTTCTTCATTCTATTTAAAACAAAACTTAATTATTAGCAGTGATGGGAACAACACTTTGAAAATATATTTAGCTACAGAAAGTACAAAAAACAGCTGTATGTTTGTTTCACTGTTGGTTAAAGTCCCATAATGCACTGCTCTCTGTTTTATTTCACTCAACACTGCAGATTTAGGCTGAGTTCTTCTTCTCTCAAACTGAAAACACTCTGTTCCACCTTGTGATGTCATCATGTGGCGATACAGGAAGTGCTCCGCTGTGTTTTTAAACTCCACACACCTTCATTTATAGAATCATTTGGATCATTTCAACCCTGGAATTGCCACTTATCTCGACTGAACTAAAGGTAAAAGGAGCTGTTAAACTACCACATGATGACATCACAAGGTGGAACGTCGCATTTTGAGCTTTGCAGATGTTACAGACTAATAATAAAGTCTGACTCAAACATGTGTGAATGAAACAAAACACAACTCCAGGTCTGTTTTTGAGGAGGGAACAACATTAGAACATGACTTAAAGCTACAAGAGTCAATTTTGTGTAACGTAGGAGCTTTAAGCATTTCCTGTCGCTGCGTTTTATATTTTTCTCACTGATTCTGTGCAGTTTAAAGCCTGAATTGTGTAATCAAGTTCTGCAATGTTACCACCCAACTCTGAATATTAGTGTTTAAAATGTGAAGGCTGCGTCTATTTTAACTTCAAGGCGAAATGAAAAGCGACTTCAAGGATTATTTTTAAAAAGTTGGAGAGGTGCAGCAGCCTTTCCCAGCGCAACAGAAGTGTGCTAATCTGGTTCTTTGAGTTCTAAGATTATTAAAATGACATGTTTCTGTTCATGGTCCCTCTGATTATCCATATCAGACTCATTTAAATACTCGAAAATGCCCAGATTATTCACATCAGACTCGTTTAAATACTCGAAAATGTCCAGATTATCCATATCAGACTCGTTTAAATACTCGAAAATGTCCAGATTATCCACATCAGACTCATTTAAATACTCGAAAATGTCCAGATTATCCACATCAGACTCATTTAAATACTCGAAAATGTCCAGATTATCCAAATCGGACTCATTTAAATACTCGAAAATGTCCAGAAATGAGATAATAATCAGATTTTGTTGAGGAGGACAGTGGCGTGACTTGTATGAGGATTATAAACATGTGAAAACAGAGGAGGGCTGTTCTCTGCGTCTTGGCATCTCCAGACGCTCAACATGAAAAAAGGACGTGTCCAATACAACAATCAGCCGCTTCTGTCCTGCTCCTTTCACACAAACACACAAAGAGCTCTTTATGTGAGTGTGAGTCCACAGAGCGTCCACTGGCACAACCGGACCCACGTACAACCAGACCCACGTGCAACCGGACCCACAAACAACCAGACCCACATACAACCGGACCCACGTACACCCGGACCCACATACAACCGGACCCACAAACAACCAGACCCACATACAACCGGACCCACGTACAACCGGCCCCACGTACAACTAGACCCACAAACAACCAGACCCACATACAACCGGACCCACGTACAACCGGACCCACGTACAACCGGACCCACAAACAACCGGACCCACATACAACCGGACCCACAAACAACCAGACCCACATACAACCAGACCCCATCACAACCGGACCCCATCACAACTGGACCCACATACAACCGGACCCCATCACAACTGGACCCACATACAACCGGACCCCATCACAACCGGACCCCATCACAACTGGACCCACATACAACCGGACCCACATACAACCAGACCCCATCACAACCGGACCCCATCACAACTGGACCCACATACACCTGGACCCCATCACAACCCCCCCTTCAGATGCCCATCCTTACTTATCCAGATAGTCCACACTCTGTCCACACTCTGTCCCCTCTCTGTCCACACTCTGTCCCCTCTCTGTCCACACTCTGTCCACTCTGTCCACACTCTGTCCACACTCTGTCCCCTCTCTGTCCACACTCTGTCCACTCTGTCCTCTCTCTGTCCACACTCTGTCCACTCTGTCCACACTCAGTCCCCTCTCTGTCCACACTCTGTCCTCTCTCTGTCCACACTCTGTCCACTCTGTCCACACTCAGTCCACACTCTGTCCCCTCTCTGTCCACACTCAGTCCACACTCTGTCCCCTCTCTGTCCACACTCTGTCCCCTCTCTGTCCACACTCTGTCCACACTCAGTCCACACTCAGTCCCCTCTCTGTCCACACTCTGTCCACACTCTGTCCACACTCTGTCCCCTCTCTGTCCACACTCTGTCCACACTCTGTCCACTCTCTGTCCACACTCTGTCCACACTCTGTCCCCTCTCTGTCCACACTCTGTCCACACTCTGTCCACACTCTGTCCACTCTCTGTCCACACTCAGTCCACACTCTGTCCACACTCTGTCCCCTCTCTGTCCACACTCAGTCCACACTCTGTCCCCTCTCTGTCCACACTCTGTCCACTCTCTGTCCACACTCTGTCCCCTCTCTGTCCAAACTCTGTCCACACTCTGTCCCCTCTCTGTCCCCTCTCTGTCCACACTCTGTCCACACTCTGTCCACTCTCTGTCAACACTCTGTCCACTCTCTGTCCACACTCTGTCCCCTCTCTGTCCAAACTCTGTCCACACTCTGTCCCCTCTCTGTCCACACTCTGTCCACACTCAGTCCACACTCTGTCCCCTCTCTGTCCACACTCTGTCCACACTCTGTCCCCTCTCTGTCCACACTCTGTCCACACTCAGTCCACACTCTGTCCCCTCTCTGTCCACACTCAGTCCACACTCTGTCCACACTCTGTCCCCTCTCTGTCCACACTCAGTCCACACTCTGTCCCCTCTCTGTCCACACTCTGTCCACTCTCTGTCCACACTCTGTCCCCTCTCTGTCCAAACTCTGTCCCCTCTCTGTCCCCTCTCTGTCCACACTCTGTCCACACTCAGTCCACACTCTGTCCCCTCTCTGTCCACACTCTGTCCACCACACTCTGTCCACACTCTGTCCACTCTCTGTCCACACTGTCCATAACTTCACATACATCACAGTTATGACCTTCTGTTCAAATGCAGCTGTTTACATCTTTAAATCTTAAGATTCCACTGCCCTGTCTCTGTCCACTGCCCTGTCTCTGTCCACTGCCCTGTCTCTGTCCAGCTCTGCTCTGTCCCTGTCCAGCTCTGGTAGTGTCTCTGTCCACTGCTCTGTCCCTGTCCAGCTCTGGTAGTGTCTCTGTAAATGTCTTTGCTCTTCAGATGTGTCTGTAAAGAGCAGGTCCTCGCGCTGATCCTCTTATCCTCTGTCCGTCCTGTGCCTGTTTGTTTTACTTTATGGTCACTCAGTGCCAAGCGCCATTTACGCACGTTGCGCACCTGCCACTGCTGCTGCGCCACGACCACGAGCGGCACCGAGGCGCTTTAGGCGCAGAAAAGGAGCTCGCCTCGTGACCATAAGTCACTCCAGCTCCAAACATAATCCTGCCCACGGTCCGGGTTTAACGTAACGACGCCGCTGAATCACAACACAAACAAACGCACATCCATCCCCCAGAAAACTGCGCAAATCTGACCCAAAACGAGCGCAACGCGCGCGCCACACGCTCCTGCGCGTGCCTCCGCAGACTTACAGTGAACACATCTATGTCAGGGGCCGCCATCGTCAAAGAGGCTGCGTGATCCTCCAGAGCTGCTCCTCATCACACAGCGGCCTCAGAGCGACTCTTTCAATATGGACGCTACAAACAGCGCCCCCTCTGGACAGCAGGGGGCACTGCAGCTTTAACATGAGCTGTGATGGACACAGAGGACACTGGACCATGAGCTGTGATGGACACAGAGGACACTGGACCATGAGCTGTGATGGACACAGAGGACACTGGACCATGAGCTGTGATGAACTAAACAACAGGGAGAAGACACTTAGAAAATCAGTTTAGATCTAAACCTGAGTGTCCATCAGAGAACAGAGAGTTTTCTCCTCCTGAAAACTTCTACAGATCTGAAAGGTCAATTATAATGTCCAATAACAGAAACACAGCCATTATTATTATTATTATTATTATTATTATTATTATTATTATTATTATTATTATTATCATTATTATTATTATTATTATTATTATTATTATTATTATTATTATTATTATTATTATTATTATTATTATCATTATTATTATTATTATTATTATTATTATTATTATTATTATCATTATTATTATTATTATTATTATTTATCCACAATCAGTGATGGGAAGAATACTTTGCAAATGTATTTACTTACAGAATACTGAATACCTGCATTAAAATATATTTTGTATTCAGTTCCATGGGCCAATCAGAGTACTGTATTCTGAATACTCTGAATACTTTTACACCAGGTTGTATTATTTCATAGTGTAAAAACATGACGTATCATTTACAAACTGCTTTATTTTTTATTGCTTTATTCATTTATGTCAAAGTAGAGACTAAACCTCACACACTCTGCCCTGTAGGACTGGAGTGTGTTTGTGTCCGGTGTTTTTCTCACTAAACTGTGGCTACATGATAAAATACTGTCCTGAGTCATTTGATTTTAGTAAAGTAACTGTAATCTGAACAACACCAGAGGAAAGAGTAACTGTAATCTGGTACAGTTACTTTTACTCTCACTGTCCACACGGTGACAGCAGGATGCACAAGTACACAATACACCGGAAGCGACAGGTTGGAGGAGGAGGAGGAGGAGGAGGGGGATGGAGAGGAGGAGGAGGAGGGAGAGGACAGGACGGAGGGGACGGGGCAGGAAAGGAGGGGGCTGGAGAGGAGGGAGAGGACAAGACAGGAGAGGAGAGGGAGAGGGAGAGGACAGGACAGGAGAGGGAGAGGAGGGAGAGGACAGGGCTGGAGCGGACAGGACGGAGAGGCCGGGGCAGGAAAGGAGGGGGCTGGAGAGGAGAGGGGGGAGAGGAGAGGGGGGAGAGGAGAGGGGGGAGAGGAGAGGGGGGAGAGGAGGGGGATACAGCTCCAGACGGTCTGTCCGCGTGCATCCTTGTTTCTCCTCTGCTCTAAACACAATGGCTTTGACCCAAGAGTCGATCTTATCTTTTTTACTCGAACACGGAGGTAAAGTGAAGAACTCCGATTTTTTGAACCATTTCAGGAGCCGGATCCACAGCCCCGATCCCGCGGAAAAGCAGCACAACAGGGACCTATTCAAAAAGTTGGTGAATAGCGTCGCTGTGGTGAGAACAATGGACGACACCAAGTTTGTGGTGGTGAAGAAACGGTACCTTGACTTTGTTAAAGACGCGCCGCGCTGTGCGTCACCCAGAGCGCACAAGGACGACACTTTAACGAGTCACACCAGCGTCTCCTCTGCGTCTCCACTGCGCTCCCCGTGCGTCACAGCCTCGTCCTCGGACACTGAGAATAACAATACGTGTGTCTGGAACTTGAATGGCAGTTATGTTAAAGCCAAGGCCCCAGCAGACAGTGCGCAAAGTGAACGCGCGTCACCAGACAGTGTGGACGCAACTACGGTCCGAGTCCTAAACATCCCCGGACCTCAGGCCAAAAGGGCGGGGAAAACTGGACCTGTGTTTGCTGTGGTCGCTGTGAAGTTTCCCCCGAGGACTTCCCCGGGGTCCAAGGATGAGCTGCATCTGAAAACAACAGAGGAGGAACAACTGGTCACCAAGGTGTCTCCAAAAAAAGTCCCCCCCTCTGTGTCTCCAGCCCCGGAAAGTGAAGAGGCTTTGGGGCGTTTGGACAGACAGGCCCATGATGCAGTGCAGCCCACAGCAGTCCCCCCAGTGAGGCCCCCTCAAAGCAAGAATTCAAAACAAGGAGGAGAGACAAAGTACTCAGAATCTGTGCCCCTGGACCCTTTAACCCATGAGTGGATGGTCACGTGCGCTGCTGGACTGTGGAGCCAAATTTACGCTTTGTTGCTTCAAGACATTCACTTGATACAAAGACAAGACTTTATATCAGGCTTCACTGTGCTGCACTGGGCTGCCAAGGACGGCAACTGTGACACAATGAGGAAAATCATGGATATTGCCAGAAAAAGACGCGCTTTTATAAACATAAACGTCAAAGCGCACGGAGGTTACACACCTCTGCACATCGCAGCCATCCACGGACACACCAGAGTCCTGATTCTGCTGGTGCAGGGCTACGGGGCCAATGTGAACCTACGAGATAATGATGGAAGGAAAGCTGCTCACTATCTGAGCAGTAATGTGCTGGCAGAGGTCAAGGGTCTGCTGGGGACAGAGGCACATGGCAAATATGGAGAGAAGAAAGAACAAGAATATAAAGAGCAGTGCAGGAACATGAGCTCTGTGAGCAAACGCTTCCATCCACACAAAGGGAAAAAACAGAGAAAGTCTGTGCAGGACTGGTGAGATGTTTAGGATGTTCAGTAAATATGTGAACACGTGTAATCCCCTCTTTAATTTATTGGGTTTTAAATTAATATAATGATGGTTTAGTAACAGTTTAATAGCACAGAAATTAAACCTGGAGTTTCTATTTGCATTTGTTTGTGTTCATGTTTTCCCAAAATAAAGCACTGACTGTCTGAAGAAATGAAACCTAAAACTCTCTCTGTGCTCATGACACTCTGTGTTGGCCCCCGCGGCTCCGGCCCCCGCGGCTCCGGCCCCCGCGGCTCCGGCCCCCGCGGCTCCGGCCCCCGCGGCTCCGGCTCCCGCGGCTCCGGCTCCTGCGGCTCTTTCAGAATAAAAGCGCGCGCTGCGTCTGTGGAGGAGCCTCCAGTGAAATGTCCCAGACTAAAAGCAGCTCCTGGGACATTGTAAATGAGCTGCACAGAACAGATTTCTCATTAGCAGATATAGTTTTTACTTTAATTAAAATGTTTTAAACGGGTTGGTTCTTCTGAAATGTAGTGATCTGATTGGATAAATCCCTGAAGACACTTCCGGATGTTTTCAGATGAGTCTTGTCTCAGCTGAAGCTACAAACGTCCCACGTGTTTGATGAAGTATTTGTATGTTTACATTTGTAACACATCACACTCACTCCAGGTCCTTCAGGTCCTTCAGATCCCTCAGGTCCTTCACCTGGACAAAGACGCGTCACCTGTGATTGGCCACACCTGTGTGAGCGGAAGCACGTGCTGATGTGTTGAGTGTGACTCTTGAGGATGGAAAAGGCCCTCTGCACGCCCCGTGTGTTTGTCGTGCTTCTCTTTGTGCTGCTCATCACCTGGACGAGCCCCGCGGCCGTGGGACCCCCCCGAGCTGCTGCTAATGCGGTGCTCTACAACCTGAGCCACTTCACTGAGCACTCGTACGCAAACATCTTCTCTCCTCTGATCAAAGCTCTGTCTCAGCACGGAGGCTCGAGGTGGAGCCCAGATCTGAGGAAGAGGAACAAGCCCGAGCACAAATACATCAAATATCTGACAGAGGTTTACAAAAGGTCCTCCAGGGAGCAGAGTGCGCAGAGAGATGGCGCATACAACACTGTGCGCCTGATCAAGCCCCAGGACGAGTGTCCTGCTCAGACACATGAAGGTGAGGACACGGGAACTCTTCCAGAAATGGCCTCATATATTTATGATTTAGAACGTTTTCTCTTTAAAATATAGCAGACAGAATGATATGTTTCAATCCCAGTTGTATTTTCTCCACTGTGGCTGTGTGAGTGTTGTGCTGTTTTTAATGTGTTTGTGTGTTTGTGCGTTCAAAGGTTTTCTGCAGGATCTCTCTTATCGTCTTGATCAAGTGAGAGAAAAGGAACAGCTCCTAAAATCCACCCTGTTGTACAGTTTTGACCCTGGTCACGCGGCTCATGGCTCTGTGTGCCATGTTTATATCAAAGAGCTGAAGCCCTTCGCCCGCTGCCCACTGTGCCCCACACGCAGCGCCCTTCACTCTGTGAACGTCACTGGAGACAGCGGGGTGACCTGGGTGGAGATCAGTGTTACTCCTTTTCTTCTGCCCTTCCTGAAGTTTCAGAAGAACAGTTTACACCTGCTCATCAACGTGACCTGTGCAGAGGGGGCAGACGCTGACAGCCACACGCTGGAGTCGGCGCTCCGGTCTCCTCCTCTGCTGCTTTATCTGAGTGACACCACTAAACTAGTTCACCAAAGGTTCAGCACAGATAAAGCTGAACAAAAGACATCTGCTGTGGAAAACAAACTTCATAAAGAAATCCTCAAAACCAAACACAGGCTGCTGCACAGACGGAGGTGGAAGAGGAGCTCTTCCAAAAACAAACGAGACAAGAGTCTAAAGTCTCAGTTACCAGAGCTGCTGCCGAGCTCTGAATTTCCGACCAGTGACTGTGCGCTGTATGATTTCAGGGTGCGATTCAGCCAACTCAAACTGGACCACTGGATAGTTTTTCCACCTAAGTATAACCCCAGGTACTGCAGGGGCATCTGCCCGAGGACTGTTGGGTTTTTCTATGGGTCACCTGTTCACACCATGGTACAAAACATCATCTACGAGAGGCTGGACTCCTCTGTGCCCCGCCCCTCCTGTGTGCCGTCGCACTACAGCCCTCTCAGTGTGATGATCTTTGAGGAGGACGGCTCTTATGTCTACAAAGAGTTTGAGGACATGGTGGCGACCCGCTGCACATGTCGATGACTGACCTACAATAATGAGCCTATGTTTTGACACATAAACCGTCTCAAACCAGCACACATCTTCACTTCTTCTGACGAGGTTCAGTATTTCATGATCATGACAAATCATTTAGCATAAAGAGCTGCATCTGGAACAGTTGTGCTAACTTATACAAAAGTATTTTATCCGACTGAAAAACATGTAGGACTTATTTCTTTAGTTTGAATTATGAGAGTGCAGATTGCAAATGCATCTGTCTGTGCAGGAAAGTCTGCAACATTTGAAAGATATGTGAGGTATAATTTGATTATTTTAAGTTATTTTTTGTTAACTTATTTTGTGGGGTGGTCATTATCTTCTAATTTAATACAGAATTCTATTTTTAAGTTGCCCTGTTCTGGAAACATGAAAAAGTCACAAACTTGTCTTAAATCTTTTACACACCATTTTGTTCCTGGAGGTGACACAGCTGCAGAATGTCTGCCTGTTTTCATAATGTCCTGGATGAAAGTTGTCAAGGTTTTGTGTGTATTTATTCTGGTCACTACGTGACTGTGTACATATGTATCGACTAAAACCCATTTTGTAATCTTTGAATGTGACTAAATGCTGCCTTATCTGTTTATGCAAAATTAAGGAATTCACTGTGTCAGTGCTCAGGAACTGTGTAAAGTCCAATGTAGACATATCTACAAGCTGTAAAATAAAAAGTAGCATGCAAATGATTTGTGTGTTTGTTCTGCATAAAAGCATTTCAGTGAATTTACATCAATTTACATGTAAATAAATCATAATATTGATTACTTACACAATAATACACAGTAAAACGATGCAAACATAGTTTATTAAGCACAGGTGCAGTTCCAGTCGCTGCCTCCTCCAGACCGACAGGGGGCGACACTCCCCCAGGCCGCAGTGAAAAGGACACGGGCACATCCACAAACACCGCGGCACGGTAAGGCTCAATGTCACCGCTCTGAGGGCACTTTTCTCTTCAATCTGCCTCCTCTCCTGTTTATGACATGTTTCTATGTTGTTCTGGACATAAACCTCGTGTCCTGTGGCCGTTAAAAGTCCAGACGTGTGACTTTAGGCGCAGTATTGAGGGTTTGTTTGGTGTTTCGCAGCGGCTAACAGTTAGCTGCTAATGTTAGCATGTCCTGAACATTGGTCATCTTTATCTTTACAAGATGCCTCCCGGTTAAAACATTTTTTCCTGATATATGAAAAGTAACTGATATAATGGACATGGTCCACGTCACTGTTGTCTCTGTGATGGTTTGACCTTTGACAGATTCACTGTTGAATTGTTATGATGTGATTTCTGTCTCATTTGCTTTCAGATTTCCTTTTGGCAAATATGGGACGCCACTTTGGAGATTTGGCAAAGATCAGACATGTGATCACCTACACCATATCCCCCTTTGAGCAGAAGGCTTTCCCCAACTACTTTTCCAAAGGAATCCCCAATGTCTGGAGGAGGGTCACGTCGTCCTTTTTCAAAGTTGCCCCCCGTAAGTTTGTAAATAAATCTTTTTACTCTCTTAGTTTCATTTTGGATAAAGATGAAGTGTGAATGTGTGCCATTCTGTTCTTTTACAGCCATGATCTTGTGCTACACCTGCTACACATGGGGCAACACAGTCCATGAACAAGGCAAGAGGAAGAATCTCGCCGACTATGAAAAAGATGAATAAGTCCAGTCCCTGTTAAATCCTCTTCTGTATGTGTCAGTAATAAAGATTATTATTTATATGTGATGGACTACTTGTTGTTCACTTGACAGATTTATCCATTTATACTTGTTGAAAAATAGGCTCCATCTTATTAGTTATAAAATAATATATGTCTAAACATGCACATCTTTTAAGACAATAACCCAGTTTCAACAATAGTTTTTATAACATTTTTAACAAAACTTCTACCTCCAATAGTCATTTCAATAGTTTTAACGTTTAAAGTAGTAATGTTAATGGAAAATCGGGCACAGAATCTTCCACACAGTAAATGTCCAGAGTTTCCAGACTGAGTCTGGGATGGATTCAGTCATTTAATGTAAAAGGTTTTTGGGCTCAGTGCAGTGATACTGGCCCCAGTATTTCCACAGTACTGCGTGTGCAGTGGAATATTTCCACAGTACTGCGTGTGCAGTGGAGTATTTCCACAGTACTGCGTGTACATTGGAGTATTTCCACAGTACTGCGTGTACAGTGGAGTATTTCCACAATACTGCGTGTACAGTGGAGTATTTCCACAGTACTGCGTGTACAGTGGAGTACTTCCACAGTACTGCGTGTGCAGTGCAGTACTTCCACAGTACTGCGTGTACAGTGCAGTACTTCCACAGTACTGCGTGTACAGTGCAGTACTTCCACAGTACTGCGTGTACAGTGCAGTATTTCCACAGTACTGCGTGTACAGTGGAGTATTTCCACAATACTGCGTGTACAGTGGAGTATTTCCACAGTACTGCGTGTGCAGTGCAGTACTTCCACAGTACTGCGTGTACAGTGGAGTACTTCCACAGTACTGCGTGTGCAGTGCAGTACTTCCACAGTACTGCGTGTACAGTGCAGTACTTCCACAGTACTGCGTGTACAGTGCAGTACTTCCACAGTACTGCGTGTACAGGAGCTGCTGTTACAGGTCCCGGCCTGTAGGGGGCGCCCGCAGGCGGAGAAGGTTCCTGAACCGGCCCCGGAGTGACGGCGCACCGCATGTTCTCCACCGCAGCTCCATGGAACAACTGTCATCCGCGGAGTAAAACACACACAAACCGCCCGTACTGCTGCCACATTTAGCACTTGTTTTTGTCCGGATCTTCCTCGTTTAGCTCGCTCTGCTGCGTTAGCTAGCATGTCTGTGGTGGGCTTTGACGTTGGGTTTATGAGCTGCTATGTAGCGGTAGCACGAGCCGGAGGAATAGAGACTGTCGCCAACGAATACAGCGACAGATCTACACCGTAAGTACAAACACAGCACACTGGGACAATCTGAGCTTAAACACTGAGTTTGTGTAGTTGGAAGCAACGACATTTAGACTTTTTGTTTACAATTGGTGAAGTCCTAGAAGCTAAATGCTATGTGGCTAGTTAGCATGCTAACAGATGTGCATCAGGAAGCGGCATGTGATAAAAGAGTGCTACAAGCTAATCACAGCGAATACACACTGAGGAAACGTGTCAAATCAAGTTAGTCCAGTCTTATCTGTTAATGTGAGGGCTTCTTTATGTAAATGGAACTTTAAACTTATAGTTAACCGTTAAACGTTTGACAACGACTAAAAGTGGCTCCTGATGAGGCCGAGTGTCTTCATTCATTTTATAAAGATCTCTTTATCCACATCCGATGATAATCTGTAACTGTCCACGTGTCTTATTACTACAAAAATATAAGTATAACTGAGACTGAGCCAAACAGAGCTCCTCACAGAGGCTCCAAACATTCAGACACCGTTTACACTGCGACACAGTGTCACTATGGAGATAAAACCAAGTCCCCCTCAGGTCACTGCCTTTAATGGTTTACAACTGGAACAATATTACACTTGCACTAAAGTAAATGAATTATACCTGCTTTATTGGCTGAAATTGTGAAGCTGGTCGTGAAATACCATATTTGTAAAGATAAGAAACCTGAACATGTTTCACATTAATGTTCTTTCAGAGCATGTGTGTCATTTGGACCACGCAACCGCTCCATTGGTGCTGCTGCAAAAAGTCAGGTGTGTATTTCTAAATACTCCTAAATCGTGTTTTTATAACTGACCTAAGCCATAAGTCTTTGTCCTTCTGCTTTGACAGGTTGTCACAAACTGCAAAAACACTGTCCAGGGATTCAAGAAGTTCCATGGAAGGGCATTTTCAGATCCATTTGTGCAGCGCCTCAAATCCAGCCTTGTTTATGACATTACACAAATGCCCACAGGAACAACTGGTATCAAGGTAGAATAAAACTGAGTTGATCAAATGTGTACAACCCAGATGGTAATAATGATGTAATCATTGTTCTCTCTGAAGGTGACGTACATGGAGGAGGAGAAGATTTTCAGCATTGAGCAAGTGACAGCCATGCTGTTGACCAAGCTGAAAGAGACGGCAGAAAGTGCTCTGAAGAAGCCTGTGGCTGACTGTGTTGTTTCTGTAAGACTCAAAAAACACATCAGTTCTGTTAGTGCAGCTTCATAGTCCAGATGTTATTCTGTCTAATGTATTTGTTGTGTTTTTCACCAGGTTCCCTGCTATTACACTGATGCTGAGAGGAGATCTGTTGTAGACGCAGCTCAGATTGCTGGACTCAACTGCCTGCGACTTATGAATGAGACAACAGCAGGTATTTTCCAAATTATTTGTTGTTTTTTAAATTCATCTTAAACATTTTTGTTTGTAAAATTACAATGGCAATTTATTACAGTTGCTTTGGCGTATGGCATCTATAAGCAGGATCTCCCTGCTCCTGAAGAAAAACCCAGGAATGTGGTGTTTGTAGACTTGGGTCATTCAGGATTCCAAACCTCTATATGCTCTTTTAATAAGGGCAAACTGAAGGTCGGTAGTTTTAATAAATGTAAACAAGAGAATGTCCTTTAGTCTCTATTCAATGTTATTTATTCGTATTGTTTTGTTTTTCAGGTTCTTGCTACAGCATGTGACCCAGAACTTGGAGGTAAAGACTTTGATGAGGTACTGGTCCAACACTTCTGTGAGGAATTTGGCAAAAAGTACAAGCTTGATGTAAAGTCCAAGCCCAGGGCTCTGGTTCGGCTGTACCAGGAATGTGAAAAACTCAAGAAGTTGATGAGCGCTAACTCTTCAGATCTTCCCCTCAACATTGAATGCTTCATGAACGATATTGATGTAACTGGGAAAATGAACAGGTAAATAGTGTTTTAAAATGTATAGCGTTTATCTCAGTCAATCTCTCTAAACGATGATGTTTTCCTTTTGCTAAAGAGGACATTTTGAGGAGATGTGTGCTGACATTCTTGCGAGAGTTGAGCCTCCACTGCACAGTTTGTTGGAACAAGCGAGTGAGTAATGCTTTGGCTATGTGACTGTTTCATGTAGGGCTTTTTCAGTTAACGTTACAAATTATTATTTTTTTCTCCAAGAGCTAAAGAGGGACGACATCTATGCAGTAGAGATAGTGGGAGGGGCTTCAAGGATCCCGGCTGTTAAGGAAAGAATCAGCAAATTCTTTGGAAAGGAACTGAGCACCACACTAAATGCTGACGAAGCTGTGGCCAGAGGATGTGCCCTGCAGGTATCACATGTTCTGTTTGTAAACCTGAAATTTGGAACTCTTTGTATATTTCAATTTAAGTTAATACAATTTACAACAAGTCAAATATATTTTCTTTTTCTTGCAGTGCGCAATTCTGTCTCCTGCTTTCAAAGTCCGTGAATTCTCAATCACAGATGTGGTTCCCTACCCAATCTCTCTAAAGTGGCATTCAGCTGCAGAGGAAGGAGTGAGGTAAAGAATAATCAACTCTCTATATTTATCTGTAAGTCTCTATATTTTAGATTTAACAATAATTATTTTTGTTCTAGTGATTGTGAGGTGTTTCCCAAAAACCATGCAGCACCCTTCTCAAAAGTTTTGACTTTCTACCGGAGAGAGCCGTTCTCTTTAGAGGCCTATTATAATTGCCATAATGAGTTGCCGTATCCTGATCCCACTATTGGTAAGGCAAATTGTGTCTAAAATAATCTTTCTTATGCTTTCGTATTGTATTTAATTTTTTCATTTATTTGTCTAGGTCAATTTATGATCCAGAAAGTTGTCCCACAGGCGTCTGGAGAGAGCTCTAAGGTTAAAGTTAAAGTGCGTGTGAACATTCATGGAATATTCAGCGTCTCCAGTGCCTCCCTGGTCGAAGTACAGAAGTGCGATGAGACGGAGGAGCCCATGGAAACAGACCAGACCCAAGACAAGGATGCAGAGGTGAGGCATTAAAATACACTTGAAAAATAATCTGTTACTTTTGCTTGAATGTGAGTGTCTTTGTCAACAGAATAAAATGCAAACTGACCAAGAAGAGCACCAAGGTCAAGGGGAAAGTCCTAAAGAGCCAGAAGACAAAACATCTCAGGAGACTGAAGAAATGGAGGCAAGAATCTGAATCTGCTGATTTCTAATGGGAGTCAGAGAGCCAATAATAAATGTGTCGTGTTTTTTTTGTTTGTTTAGACCACCACGCAAGAGAACAAGGGTGAAAAGAAGTCTGACAATCCTCCACAAGCTAAAAAGGCTAAAGTAAAAACAAAAGTGCTGGAGCTTCCAATTGAAAACAGCCCACAGTGGCAGCTGGCGGTCGACATGTTGAATCTTTTTGTAGAAAACGAGGTAACTACATTCACTCAGTGTGTGTATCCGGCCTGACCGTCAGTACACAGTTGTATACAGTGGTTACAGCTGCTGTTGTGACTCCTCCTTAGGGTAAGATGATCATGCAGGACAAGCTGGAGAAGGAGAGGAACGACGCCAAGAATAATGTGGAAGAGTACGTTTATGACATGAGGGACAAACTGCATGGGATGTATGAGAAGTTTGTCAGCGAGTCTGTGAGTCAATACGTCGACTAACAAAAAGCATGAATCGCATTTAACGAGTGTTTGGACGTGTTTGGCTTCACGGTCGCTTTGTGTTTAGGACCGAGATGCGTTGTCTCTAAAGCTGGAGGATACTGAGAACTGGCTGTATGAAGAAGGCGAGGACCAACCCAAACAAGTGTACATCGACAAACTGGCTGAGTTAAAGGTAATGAAATAGGGGAATAAAAAACTAATAAGGACTTTCTTAATACTAACTTTTTTTGTTTTACAGAAACTTGGTCTGCCTATCCAAGAAAGGTATTTAGAGGCAGAAGAGAGGCCGAAAGCATTTGAAGAGTTGGGAAAACAAATTCAGCTGTATATGAAATTTGTTGAGGCGTACAAGATGAAGGTACGAGCAAAACTATAGACGATTTGTCAAACTGTTTTGTTTGCCTTTTTAATAGAAATGTATATTTATATTTTTAAGGAGGAGCAATACGACCATTTGGAAGAGGCTGATGTATCTAAAGTAGATAAACTGACCAATGATGCGATGATCTGGATGAACAGTGCCATGAACCAACAAAGCAAACAGAGTCTGACAGCTGATCCCACAGTAAAAGTCAAGGACATTGCAGCAAAAACAAGGGTATGTTTTTATTCTGTTTTTATTACAAACTCAGGTTGTGTTTTATATAATTATGCCTTGGAGACCTGTAAACACCATACTGAGTTCAAACATTCAATATGACTGTTTTTATTTTACTTTCAGGAGCTCTTCTCTGCTTGTAATCCTATTGTGACCAAACCCAAGCCCAAAGTAGAGTTACCGAAGGAGGAGCCGCCTGCTGAACAGAACGGGCCTGTCAACGGGCAGGAGAAATCCCAAGACGACAAAGCAGCAGCTGATGCCGCCGGCAGCAACACATCGGCAGCTACAGAAAACAAACCTGAAATGGACCTGGACTGAAAACCATCAGATGTACATGTGCTGGTTGTGTGGTCACAGTGTAGTGGAGAGAAAGTACAGGGTTTCTGGACGTTCGCTCCACAGTTAAATTACAGGCAGGATAACGAATACGCAGTTCCCACTGGTGTCTCTGACATAGCATGTCCCCTTCTCTGGATTACAATAAAAAAAACAGCTGCAATAAGCCTGTTTGACAATGAGCGCTGTACACAATGGTATTTATTTCTGTTCCTGTAGTCTGTGTGTTCTGGTCTGTGTCACAATATGGTTTTAATAAAAGTATTGAACAGCCGCTAATTACCATAAGCATAATATTATACAATGGGGTGTTCTAGATTTACTGCTGAGGAAAAAATGTACAGCCATTGGCAGAAATGTAATTTAATTTGAGCTGTAAAACCATTCGAAAATGTTCTTAATTTTTTTGTTTAACAAGCAACACTATTAAAGGTAACGCATAGGCCCAAGGTATGTGTGTGTGTCCATGTGTGATGACCTTAAGTGAGATGACCACAGCCTACACTGACCTCAACTTCATATAGGCTTCTTTTTATAACCTCATAAGTCCACATGTGTGATCCCCACATGTGCTGTGTCCACATGTGTCGTGTCCACATGTGTCATGTCCACAGTCTGTCTCTGTTCTGTATTTCTTAAGCTCACGCGCTCGCGCCACATTTGAAAATAAAAAGACTAAAGGTAGTTTAGTTTAGTTTAGTTTAGTTTAGTTTAACTTGTTAGTGTAAAAAGTAACACACACTGGACTGAATAATCTTGGCTCTCATAAACTCTTAAATGATATAATTATAATTATTGTTAATTTTCTTACACAAACTCAGACTCACGTGACGTCCAGAGCGTCACGGTCACGTGACCTTTGTTCTTTTTATTAAATCTCCAAAACCGAAGGTTTAACCGCAGTTTGAACTTTTTCTCTAAATTTTTCCTCCAGTCTTTCCTTAAGTTTAACTTTATTTGCAAGAGTCGACCCTCGTAAAAAGACGTCACTTTATGCGCTTGAATGAGTCTAAAGTCCTTTAGGAGTGTTTTAAGAGTGTTTCAGGAGTGTTTTAAGAGTGTTTCAGGAGTGTTTTAAGAGTGTTTCAGGAGTGTTTTTCATCTGAGTAACTTTAAGGATTTGCTGACGGAGGATCTTCGCTTTCGAAACATTTTTCTGCTGCACAAACGAACATGAAGCTGATGATCCTCAATGACTACGACCAGGCGAGTGAGTGGGCAGCAAAGTACATCAGGAACAAACTCCTGCAGTTCAACCCAGGACCAGGCAAATACTTCACTCTGGGGCTTCCCACAGGTAAGAATCATGTACAGTAGATCCATGTACAGTAGATCCATGTACAGTAGATAAATGTACAGTCTGTAGATCCATGTACAGTCTGCAGGGGGCCAGTGTGCTCTTGTGTCTGCAGGAATAAGGCTTTTTCGAGCTCCATTTGATGAAAGTTGATGGAGCCAGAACTTCACTGAAAGCAGATGATATATGTTTGTTTTTCTTTTGTGCTTCAAAAGGAAGCACTCCTCTGGGCTGTTATAAAAAGCTGATCGAGTACTACAAGAAAGGCCAGATCTCCTTCCAGTATGTGAAGACTTTTAACATGGACGAGTATGTTGGTAAGACCTCACCTCTGCAGCAATGAAAAAAAAAGACAACTGATATTATTATTAACGCCTCAAACGTGTTTAGGACTCCCCCGAGAGCACCCCGAGAGCTACCACTCCTTTATGTGGAACAACTTCTTCAAGCACATAGACATAAGAGCTGAAAACACCAACATCCTGGACGGTAACGCTGCTGACCTGCAGGCCGAGTGTGACGCATTTGAAGACAAGATAAAAGCAGCAGGAGGGATTCAGCTCTTTGTTGGAGGTCACGGTCATTTTCTATTAGCAAACAAGTAACAAAGGCAATATTTAATTAAAACTATAAAACTATCATCTGTTTTAGGAATTGGACCTGATGGACACATTGCTTTTAATGAACCTGGCTCCAGTCTGGTTTCTCGTACAAGGGTCAAGACTCTGGCACAAGACACGATCATCGCTAACGCCCGTTTCTTTGACGGTGACCTGTGTAAAGTGCCCACTATGGCTCTGACCGTGGGAGTGGGCACAGTGATGGACGCCAAAGAGGTGAGGGCATTTTCACACGATCTGTGCAGAACCTGTAACTACATATTTATTTAGACAAACCCTCACAAAGCACCAAATGTAAAACATGGGTCAAGTATGAACAGTGAGGTTCTAGGAAGTGAAACTTAGGCCTCATTGTGTAAAAAAGCCCAAAACAAAAAAAGGAAAAAGAAAACGTACAACTACATATACTGAAATGACCTCTGTCTGTTTTTGTGCCTCTGTTCAAGTATTTAGAGAAATCTTTCCTCACTAATGTTCCGTCTGGCAGGTGATGATCCTCATCACTGGAGCACACAAAGCGTTTGCTCTGTACAAAGCCATAGAGGAAGGAGTCAACCACATGTGGACAGTGTCGGCTTTTCAACAACATCCACAGACGCTGTTTGTTTGTGATGAAGACGCCACGTTAGAACTGCGGGTCAAGACTGTCAAATACTTTAAAGGTGATCACTTCCCTCATGTGATCACACTTAAACAACTTTTCTGCTTAACCTTTTTTATTTGTTTGTTTGTTTTTTGCAGGGATGATGCATGTGCACAACAAACTGGTGGAGGCACCTCCAGCTCCATGAGATCAGCCGCTCAGAAAACTCCACTGTACAAGTCACTAAGTCGTGAAAATGACTCCTTTTGTTTCAAACACTCTCATGTTTACATGTTTTTGTAATATTTCATTTTGATTAAAACATTTTCTGGATGTGGTGTTTATACTTTTAAAAATATGTATTGGTGTATGTAGTAATAATAATATTGATAATAATCATAATAATCATAATAATAATAATAATAGTGATGGGACTCTCAGCTCTTTTGTGGGATCTGAATCTCATCATCTTCGTTTCAAAGAGCCGACTCTTTGTATATTTCTTTATCTGACAGAAGCAAATGTGAGAGCTCAATTTATCTACAAATGAATCAGAGACATGACCCAGACTCAGATGAGTTTAAACTGGGTCAAACTGACAGTGAGTTTAATCTTTGGAATGATCCAGAATCTAAACTTTACACTACAATAATAATCATTTAAACACTATTAAGACTCAGACATGTTTGTGCTTTAATCTCCCCCTCGTGTCTCTGATTCAGTTCTTTTTAAAAAATGAGATCCGGTTCCAACCGGGCTGAGGCTCTGAGGCTCTGAGGTGCCCTGGTTCTGTGTGGCTCTGTGTACCTGCTCTGTGGCTCAGTGTGGCTCTGTGGCTCTGTGTGGCTCAGTGTGGCTCTGTGACTGTGTGGCTCTGTGAGGCTCTGCTCTGAAGTTCTGTGGCTCAGTGTGGCTCTGCGTGGCTCTGTGTGGCTCTGTGTGGCTCTGCGTGGCTCAGCTCTGAGGCTCTGTGGCTCTGTGGTTCTGCGTGGCTCTGCGTGGCTCAGTGTGGCTCAGTGTGGCTCAGTGTGGCTCTGCGTGGCTCTGCGTGGCTCTGCGTGCGTCACTGCGTCACTGCCCGGCCCCAGGCTCAGCGCAGTTTATCATCGGACAGAGAGACAGAGACAGAGGGACATAGGGACAAGAAAGAGGAGAGACAAACAGTCCTCTCTCACTATGGCAGAACAAAACAGCAGCGTGCGATATCACGAGGTAAGATCTGTGTTTATGGCGCTCAAACAGATAATGAAGCTAACAGAAGCTAATGAAGCTAACAGGAGCTAATGCAGCTAGCGTCGGCTAATGGAGCTAGCGTTAGCCGCCGTGCTATAGCAGCCAATAAAAACATCAAAAACACAAAAAGCAGCTCTGCAGCGCTTAATAAATGACAGTATTTAGTTAAAATGATGCTTTTCTTCCTGTGCTGACTCCGTGTCTCGTGTTATTGAGCCGCTGTGGCTCTGTGGCTCTGTGGCTCTGGCCTGCAGATGCACACGGATGTGTTTACTCTCATCTCTGCTCTGATTATGGCTCAGTCCTAATCCTTTTATCATTAACGTGTGACAAAGTCCACATTACACAATAAACACTCATTTTTACGAGTGTGTCAAAGGCGTTCACTGTTTTATCTGTGAAATCAGCAGGTCTAATGTCTCCTGCAGGCCTCCGTCCATCAACACGGTCCTCTGCATGCAACATATGAACTATGTGCATATACAACCTATATACAGCCTATATAAACTCTTATGTGCACATACAACCTATATAAACTCTTATGTGCATATACAGCCTATATAAACCCTCTGTGCACACATCACCTGTATAAACCTTGCTTATATAAATCTCAGTCTATGTGTTTGACTGTTTTCTTGTGTATTTGTTGTGTGTTTGTTGTGTGTTGTGTGTTAAGCTGGTGAATGAAGAGGAGCTGTCCCAGCAGACATCCTCCCAGGACTCACCTCCGCCCTACAGTAGCGTGACTGCAGCTAATGCAGGTCAGTGTCTGCCAAGAACAAGAAACTACACCTAATGTTACTGCAATTACTACATGTGGAATCAGTGTCTAGTGGACACAAAGTACTGTAGTAAAAATAGTACTAATGTGTGCACAGTGTGACATGTTTGTTTACAATATTGTATTGAATCTGCAAGGTCAAAGGTCGCTGTATAGGAATAGCAAATGCCTTGAGCTGTGTGTGCACGTTTGTGTATGTGTGTGTGCGTGCATGTGTGTGTGTGTGCGTGCATGTCATGGTCAGTCAGCGCATTAGCTCAGTGAAGTGTCTTCACAATGACCTGGATTTGACCATAAACAGTTTGTGCAGCAGTGACACAGGAGCTTTACTCTAAGCCATTTATTGGTGTCACTAGTGCTGCGCCTGACGACTCTGTCAAATGATCATTTCTATCGTTGCCTGGAGATTAAAAAAGGGGAAAAAGCTCAAATATGCCCAAAGGAGGCGTAAAGATTGTGAATATTTACAAATTCAGAGTAGTTTGAATTTCAAAACTCAACTTGCCTTTTGAGCTAAAACTTGTTTTGATGTAAATGGCGTGTTCCAGCGTGTCTCCAGAAAAATATTAAAAATACTGATACTCAGATTGATCATTGCAGCTTTAGTTTCCACGAGCAACAAAGAGTCTATATCTATATTACAGACATGTTCATGTTTCTTTTATAGTTTTTTTCCCCCCCAGATTCTAAATGCTTGCAGCTGTTTTGATGTTTATATTAGGGGCAGTTTCAGAGTGGCGCCCCCTGAAGAAGGACCCTGTATATTGTAATGATTTGTTTGTTTGTTTGTTTGTTTTTAGCTTTTTTTGAGTACAAGGAAGATGTGGAGAGTTTTCCTAAGCCTCCTTCCTACAGTGTTGCCACTTCTTTACCCTCCTATGATGAAGCCGAGAGAAGCAAAACTGAAGCCACTGTCCCTCTGGTCACAGGACGAGTCACAGGCAGAATCCCAGTATGTACTTTTAAAAATGTGTCAAACTTTAGGCAGATCATCATCATCTTTATCTTTGTGTGATTCCTCCTGTCTGATTTTCACAGGAACAAGACCTGGTCACCCGAGACGACTTTGAAGATGCAGATCAACTTCGAATAGGAAATGATGGAATATTTATGCTCACTTTCTTCAGTAAGAGAGAAGTGTATATGTGTGTGTGTGTATATACAGACATGTATACACACACATACATATGTATACGCACACATACACAACACACAGCAGAGCGTTGTAACCAAACAGCCCTCTCTTTGTTTGTACAGTGGCATTTCTCTTCAATTGGATCGGCTTCTTCTTGTCTTTCTGTTTGACCACGTCGGCCGCTGGCCGATATGGAGCCATCTCCGGCTTTGGTTTGTCTCTCATCAAATGGGTTCTTATTGTTCGGGTAAGAGCTGTCATTAATAATTTAAGGTTATATAAATAAAACATAAATGGAAGACACTATAAATATTTACCGTCTCTGCTTTTGACTTTGTAGTTTTCCACCTACTTCCCCGGTTACTTTGACGGGCAGTACTGGTTGTGGTGGGTCTTTCTGGCCCTGGGTAAGAGTGAAGATGTTTTTAATGAGTTCTTTATAAAAAAATATTTGCGTGTAATTGATTTATAATTTCTCCCCAGGCTTCATGCTGTTCATCAGAGGTTTTATCAACTACTCCAGAGTGCGTAAACTGGCAGACCCCACATACGCCTCTCTTCCCCGAACAAGAGTCCTCTTCATTTATTAGAGGTAATAATACACTGAGGCGCTACTTGTTCTTTGTACTTTCTACAGCCTCTTAAAACGCTGTGTCTGTTTCAGCTTTGACGAGCAAAAGAAGTGAATAAGCTCCAGAGCAACAAAAGTAAAGTGGAGATGGCACATTGTAGGTGAATAATTCTCTTAACACAATATTCAGGAATTCTGTATTTTATTTGTTTACTTAATGGAAAGTAGTGGTATGTAACTGTTCCTATGTGTAATCATTAGTGGCGAATGTTAAGTGCTAATTAGGTCTTTGTAATGTCTGAGTAATGCCTTAAATCTCTTGATGGTAGCGTACAAGCATGCATCTGTCCTTAAGAACAGGTTTACTCCATAGACTGTATATATCTCTATACAGTCTGTGGTTTATGCAGAATACTGAGGTCCACCAGTTTTACTACCACACGGTTTATTGTGAAAGAAACACCATATCTTCTGCAAACTACTGTAAATGAAAACTCACTGTTGGCTTTAAGTGGTGTTGCCCGTTTTGCAGCCAGTAGAGGGCAGTGTTGTCTGTCGTTAAAAAGGAGGTTCAGAGCCGTAAAGAAAACATACATTATGCTTGTCATTTTAAACTGTTTTATCAAATGCAGTGCACCAGGGAATATGTGTTAGATGTCTGGGTAAAACTATCCAATCAGATGATTTGACTTAAAGGTTGTAAAGGTGTTTGAATCTTCAGACACAAAAGCAGACGGGCATAAACGCCTTCACAGCCCTGAGCGTTTGACCAAAAGTGTAATGGTCCTTTCTATTCCCTGGTTTCACACAGACACTGATCACGTTTGTTGTAGAGGATAATATTACACTGAGCACAAAGCTTCAGGTGGATATTTTTACCGAATTCGTTCAGTTTTTAAAAGAAGTGAAATGTGTTTTAAGGCTACAGTTAAGATTATGATATATAAATATATATAAAAGCATATTAAGAATGTTAATGCAAATGCACTTTTAGAGACACTTTTCAGACGGAGGGTCGTCATGAGGCTCACCACAGGCATGTCACTGTAGTAATCATTCATGTGAAGATGTGGGTTTGGACGTGTATGCTTTAATCTTACGGCATTTTCATGGTAAACCTTTGACAAAAAGCTTATTTCTATGATGAGCTGCATCCATCGGGTTTTGCTGTTATGAAACTGTACAGAAACAAGTGTTAAATAAATGTCACATTTCAACTGTTTGTCTCAAACCTTTTCTGCCATTTGGACAAGAATTATAATATAAAAATAAAGTCTTAGGTTTGTTTTCATAAGTGAAGAAACCTGTCCCGACCTGAGTTTCCACATTAATGCTTCTGTCCAACTTGATCATGTTCATCCAGGAATGTCTTGGGTTAATCTGTAAACCAGGAGCCTCTGTCCCTCAGTCGTCTGATCCACAGTAAAAGATCAATTCTGTAACTGGACTAAATGTTTGTTTGTTTTTTGTCCAGTTACAGACGTCTGTGTCCCTCAGTCGACCAGGTCTGATCCATAGAAAACGACGAAGTTTAACTCTGTCACTGCACAAATGAAGGAGTGAAGACGTTTATTTGCTTCTTCAAACTTGGAGATTTGCCCAGTTGACAGATTTAAACTTTGTCTTTTTTATGTCCATTTACAGAATTGAATTTTTCGTTTACTCTAAAGCCGAACGCTCCTGTACCTCAGAATCTGAGGGAACACGTCCAGTCAGAAAACTTCACCCTAAAACCCTCAGACCCAGGTCCCAGAGACGACTTTCAGCTCTATTCAACAGTAATTTCATCATTTTAATAAATAAACTTAGTAACTTGGATTTCTTGGCTGTGTCCGGGCTCCTTAATGTGAACCCTGGGTCAAATGTTTTGGACACGTCCCATGAGAAATGACCCACTTCTGTATCGAGATAAGTTCATAACAACAGGAATTAACTGGGATCTGCTTTGGTTAGTGGGTTAGTGGGTTAGTAGTACTAGTAGTAGTAGTAGCAGTAGTAGTAGCAGCAGTAGTACAGAGACAGGCAGTGTTTGGTTACTGGTCTTCACTGCTTTGGTGTTAATGTGTTATACTTTACATTCATTGCTGAGTTTATTTCTCTGAGTCGTGCACTTGTCTGGGGAGAAAGAACACGGCTTTCTGTCCGATGTGGGTCCTTGGGCCCAACTTGGGTTTTCCGTTCTTTTTCAGACCCACAAACCAGTTCATATCTTTGTATTTTTTGGATCGATATGTGTTGTAGTGGTTTTCTTCCAGCTTCTCCAGGAAATGGCATTCCTCGTGCACAGTTGGCTGAAAAAGAGAATAAAAAGTGAAACATGATGGATGTTTGTTGTCTTCAGAGGTGACTTGCACAGAGGCATGATGGGATGTTGTTTTTATGCTGTGTTTTTGTTCAGAGGTGACTTACACAGCTGTACAAACGCCCCTCACTGTTCATGGCAAGGTACAGTCCAGCTTCCTGCCCAAAGATGACCACAACACCAATGTCCACAGCTCTGAGCTTCAAAAAGGCTAAAGAGGAGAGAGTTTTATTAGTTTAGTTTCAATATAAAAGTCTAAAGCTCTTATGATGCACGAGCCTCTGCAGGGCATCCAGGGTGACTCTTACTGTGCACGTCCCCATCGTCCCTCTGCCCCTGCACTGTCCCATCGGGGAGGAGCTGGAGGTGGTGTCCGCCATTCATGCAGTAGAGCCGCGTGAGGCGCCTGTGGTCCGGGGAAAAGGCGCTGAAGTCCGCGCTCTGCTCCAGGTGCGCTGCGTCCGCGTCCATCATCCACCCGGGGACTCTGGAGCTCGGGTTCTGACCGATTTACGGGGCAAGGAGTGAAATCGTGGGCTCGGTCCTCTGCGGTGGTCAGGTACACTGTCGGGGGCGCGCACAGAGACACACGGCCAGAGAATGCGCGCTCTCGATGTGCCTCCATTCTGCAGGAGGCTGGAGGGCCACAGGGGGGTGGAGGGCCACAGGGGGGTGTTTGGACAGGGTGGAGGTGTGGGGCACATGGACATGTAGACTGACTGATAAAGATTATATTTATGACTCTGAGTGTTTTTCCTTTAAAACACAGGCCCTGGTTGAAGAAGCAGCTTCAGGCCAAACTCAGACTTTAACCCTGAAAAAAGCTCAGCTCAGAGTTTCCAGTTTCACATTGAACCTAAACACTGAGTCTCCAGGGTAACTGACCCTCACCTGGTCCAGAGCAGGTTTATTCCTCTAACTCTGAGTTTATTTGAATAGATCCATGAGTTTACTCCATAGATACAGTTTATGGTTTAGAGTCTGCTCTGACCGGACCAGGTCCATTTAATGAGACTTAATGAGTTTAATCATTTGACTTGTTTTCTTTTCTACGTTACATTTATTTTACTCAAATTTTATTTAAAATCTGAAATCAAAGATTTAAATTGTTATTTTAAACGTTTGAATGTTTTTATCTGCAGCCTTTTGAGTAAAAGTCTTTAATCAGTTCATCCTGTTTTAGTTTGAAGATTCAAACAATGTTGCTCTTTATTAAACCTGACCTTGATCCAGTCACGTGACTTCCTGTCCCTCTAAGATGGACGCCTCCTCTTGTTGACCGTTGCCACGGTGACTCCTGGGTAAAGTCTTGTGTCTTCTGCTAAACTCACTTTCTCGTCTCTGAGCTTTAAAACTCTGATTAGATTCATCCTGAGTTTATAGAAGTGAAATAACAGAACAGCTTAAAGTGCCTTGTTTTCAGTGCAAAACATAAGAGGTAGACACATATTTTTCATAAAGTGGGTTATTCGATTTATCACTGATGTATTTTCCCACAGCTGGATGTGTGTTTGTTGTGTATAAAACAAGGACAAGCACAAACCTCAGAGCCTAAACACCAGATTGTATTTTTAAAAGCTAAAAATGTTAAAACAAAAGGTTTATGATAAAACATTTTTAAAATGAAAAACCAGGCCAAAAGCAACAGTTCGACCTTTAATCAATGGAGGAAAAGAGGAACAGGGCTCACACTAGAGGAATAGTACACAGGGAATAGAAAAACTATTATCAGGAGACAAGTACACCACATTTCTTTACAATGGATTATATGTACATATTTAGGCTAAACAAAGCTTTAGAGAAAGCATAAACCAGTGAAACATGATCGGCCCTTGATAATTTTCCAAAAGGTAATGTCTGCATATGTTTTATACAAAATAGATTTTCAAACAATATTTGGGTAGTGCAATTTTTTAGATTGAAGCTGGTTGATTACTTTCACAAACAGTTTTTAGAGTGAAAAAGACCGACTTCTACCCTATTCACAGTATTACAGAAATGGACCAAAGCCGTCACTTTAGAATACAAAAGTACGAACACAAACGGGCTGTACAGTTGTGGTAGAGCTTACAGTGGCTGAGTTCTCTTTGCTTTGGTCGCCTGTTAAACTTAAAACATAAACAGGTTTTTGTGCAGTCTGAGTTTTTCCTGAAAATCTGACCTGCAGAGATAAGGGTTTATGGTGAATCTCAAATAGCTTATATATTGTGAAAACGGAAACAGGAAGCAGCCATAGTTTTGTTATGTTAAAGATAAAACACTGTTATTTCTATTGCATATATCGTAGTCCTCAATGCCAAACGCATCGAGGGTAGTCTGAAAGGAGGCAAGTGTGTGAGTTCAAATATTTAACTGTAAACAGAAAAGCAGCAGCAGAGATTTTGGATCCACTGAATGTGAAAGTAACCCACGTGTGACGCGCAGGCAGTCCACAGATTATGGACTTGTACCAGAAACAAAGACGGGAGCCTCGAACGTCAGGCCACCGTACGGAGCCTCGAACATCGGGCTGGGTTTAAGAAAACAATCAGATCTATTAACAGTCCATCAACAATACAAAAAACAAAAAAACAAAACAGAGACAGACACTGAGGAATCCAAAGTCAGCGTCTCAAACAGAACGAGAGACGCACAAACAGACAGGTGTTGTATACGGAGCATGTTTAAAACCTTTAGATTGACGTATGGTTACTGAGTGTTAGCGAAACGATTCCCAAAGCTACGTATTCATCTCTATATTTATTTAAACAATCAGAAGCACCAGTTTATACTTTGCAGCCACTCGCCATGACAGATTCTTATGTAATTTGAACAAAGTGCCACATTTGATCTGCAGGACTTCACGATTCACAGTTCATTTTGTCTTTTTGTGCTTAAACACAAGCTTATAATTTAGTTTCAAAGGCGAATCATTTGAGTGCTGGTGTTAACGGGGTGAAAATATTGCAACACATTTCAAATCTTCACTGATAAAACAAGAGCCAGAGCGAGATTCTTTGTGATCACACCACAACACGTCCAAGTGCTTCCATCACCGATTTCAGAGATTTAAGGATTGGCTAAACTGGGCCATTGTTACCACTTCACAATCGGGTTCTACTCACAAATACTGAGAAGATGAGAGGATTAATTTGGCACTGGATGACGCTCACTGTTGGTGGGGCTGAACGCTAAGTGCTTCACATCGGGACACATGTGCAAATATACGACACAGAGGACATGTGACCAGCAGGTGGCTACAGAGTGCTGTGTTCAGGAGGGTGGACTGTGCAATGAGTCTATGGTGAGAGTTTAATGCACAACGCTTCAATATCAAATGTACCAAAACAAAAATGCATAAGTCCCATAGTGAGTCATTTACAACATGCCGTTTGTGACGGAACGGCAGAATCGGAAACAAAGCTGGGACAGAGCTTTGTTTGGTGGGAACAATGTTTAAAAAAAAAGAACAATAATGCTAAGAATATTTACGCAAATGACGTGAAAGTCCTCCTGTTTTCTGATTGGTTGACGCAGGTTTCTTGTCACATTCCACTAAACTATCAGGGGCTAAAATAGAGCGGCTATTTCTGAAGAAAAAGGTAAGAAAATGTAAAGACTAACACAAGGTCTTTTAAAGCCTTTGGGGGGACACAAAGTGCTCACATCACACTCCTGAAGCACGCGGGACACTGCCCCGACCATATTCACACCCATAATGCACCTCTCCAGAGGAGGACTGAGCTGGAGCTTCTACAAACACAGCGACGGAAAAGAAGTGAATATCAAGAACAATCAGTGGATGAAGGTAGACGGGACAAGAGCGGAGACGCCGCCTGGGACACGCCTGAGACACGCCTGGGACACGCCTGGGGCACGCATGAGACACGCCTGGGACACGCCTGGGACACGCCTGGGACACGCCTGGGGCACGCCTGGGACACGCCTGGGGCACGCCTGGGACACGCCTGGGACACGCCTGGGGCACGCCTGGGGCACGCCTGGGACACGCCTGGGACACGCCTGGGACACGCATGGGACACGCATGGGACACGCCTGGGACACGCCTGGGACACGCCTGGGACACGCATGAGACACGCATGGGACACGCATGGGACACGCATGGGACACGCATGGGACACGTCTGGGACACGCCTGGGACACACATGAGACACGCCTCAAACAAGCAGGAAGAGATGGACAGGATGATATTTGAAGCAAAAAGGCACATCATTTTCCCTTTTTACATGTGTAAACTTGGAAGAGTTTTGCTTTTGGGATAAATCATCCTTGAAATCAACGCATGTGGGTCACATGTATCAAAAATGTTCATGATTTTTAATTTTGTTTATGACTAAAAACATTTCAACCTCTAAAAACTAATGAGAAACAGAGTCCAAAGTCTAATTAAAAGAGCATGTTTAATTAAGCTCTGCTAATCTCTGTGGTAACAATGACCTGAAATAAAGGTAAATATTGATATTATATGAAACTGTAGAAAACACCAGCAGAACGTCTCTGTAGATAGTACTTATCTATTTAAGATCTGTCTGGAATTTGAAGGTAAGAATCCTGAGACGACATGGAGCCTATAAGTCTGATTATACAAAATCATTCCTATGAGACGCACGGTCAGACCAGAGCCAGGAGCTGTGCCCTCACAGCTCTGCACAAACATCCAGACCAGTGCGCCAGTGTCAGGGGAAACCAAACTGACTGGGGGGTGTTGTTGTCCTGGGGCGGGGGTCGTGTTGTCCTGGGGCGGGTGGATGGGGGTGGATGTTTAAGGCATTGTGTTTGGGCAGGACTCAGTCATCTCTGGTGGAACAGGAGTGCTTTCACACTCCCAGCTTTGAATTTTGGTAACTGGTTGCTGATGATCTCAGCCAACATCTCTGGAAACTCCACACTCAGGGACTTGTTCACAAATGTGTAGAAGCAGAAATTGAGGAGCCCACCAACCATCTGAAGAAACACAGACATTAATATTTAAAGGTTATGTCACATGTCTTAAACTTAAAGAGCACTGATGGTGCATTATCTGTATTTTTTGAGCCTTTAAACAAACTTTTGAGTATTTGGTTTGGATTTGGTGTTAGTGTGCCACCTACTGGCAGCAGTGGAAATGATGGAAATGATAATATATATGTAATGACTCAGGAAGTCTCCTGCACAGTTTAAGTCTATAAATCATCTCCAAATTTCTCAGTTTACAGTTGAAAATCCTCTTTAGTTAAAGCAGAATCTGAACAAACCTACACTTTACATCATTCAAGTCCAACGCCTCACAGTTTATACCTCGTGCATGGAATCCAGAAGCTTGGTGAGCTGGTAGAAACGTTGCCAGTTCTGACTGGAGTTTTCCTCTCTTTTTACTATTGCTTTGCCCAACTCCTTAATGTAGGACATCCGAAGCTCATCAAACACAGCCTGGCTCTTTAGACCATCCTTTGGCACTGCAAAAACAGATGCAGACAAACGTTAATCTGATTAATCTTTTTAGATAGAGTGATGCTCAATAGAGTCATTAATCTGAGTCCTTTATAGAGTCAGAGTCAGAGTCAGAGTCAGGGTCAGGGAGATGGACACACCCACAATGATGCTTAATGTGCAACAGACTGGAAAAATGCAGAATCAGACACAAAAATAACCTAGAGATTTGTTTATCAGCTTTGCTGATACAGACTATGTACTGAAATGGAGTTGAACATGAAATCAGAGTCAATTTTGTATATAATTCTTTCAATACAAAACATTGATAGTTTCTCCAGTAGCACCATGAGGCCTGACACAGGTCAAGACTAGTCCAAAACTATGTCCAAAATGTCCACCTTTGTCCTATTCATGTGCCTTTTAGTTTTTGTTCTTGTTCTTTTTTTGTAAAAGAGTCTGAGGTGTAAGAGTGCCCTGGCCTCTGCCGGTGTTTACCTGTGCTGAGCAGGAGCAGGACCTTCATGCACAAATACTCGTCATGAGACACCTGCAGACGAACAAACTCACTGGAAATCTTCAACATCTGCTCAAACTGGTCAGTCATGAACGGCAGCTTCATTCTGTCCCTGAAAACAAAGAGAGAGTCCATGAAACGCCACAAGGACAAGACGAGTACAGGACGAGTACAGTACGAGTACAGTACGAGTACAGTACGAGTACAGTACGAGTACAGTACGAGTACAACACATGTTAAACTATGAAACGTCACAAGTACAAAACCAGTTAAACTGCCAGTCTCACCTCCAGTCAAAAGTTTGGACACACCCTCATTACATTTTTACTGTATTTTTACTATTTCTACATTTTATACACAAACAGAAGACTTCAACTATGAAGTAAGACATGTGGAATTATGAAGTTAAAAAGTAAAAAGTTTAATAACTCGACTAAATATTACTCGACAAAGTGAAGCGCGTCTGCTTTGACGAAAAAAAGTAGTAGTTGTTTACCTTTTTTTCTTATCTACATAATTCCATAAATCTGATGTCTTCTGTTTGTATAAAAAAATGTAGAAAGTGGTAAAAATACATTTAAAAATGAGTAAGAGGGTGCGTCCAGACTTGTGACTGGTCGTGTATACAAACACATAACCAGCTGTGGTCACTTATTGTACATAGAGTTTTTACTCTATCTACAGTTTATATTTTTATTTCTCTACTCTATTTAGCACTTCACTTTGATGTTTAATTTGATATTCCAGCTAAACTTTTAGTATAAAAGTCCATTTTGAATCATATTTTTGGACAATTACACTGCAGCGAGTTCTTGTGTCTTACTGTTGCATCCACAGACTGTTTATATAAATGGACAGAGCCGCTGTGTTACAAACAGGAAGTGATCATGGACGCACTTCTGGCTCCAATTCACTTTACACTGAAAAACTGTGTCCTCTCTCTGTACCTGCTGCTTCAGACTCATTTTGGTCTTAAATGTTCATATTAACCCTCTACATGATCCTGGGGTTTTTATTTATTTTATTTGTGTCAAGATATGAACATTAATAACAGCTTCATTTGACGCCTCATTACACTCAGTCCACTTCTTTACACAGTCTATGGTTGCAATGCTGAAATGACCCACTGTGAGATCAATAAATGTTCTCCCATCTTATTAACGTCTTGTTTATTTTGCATTTTCCAGATTATAGTGACGCTGTGGCACTCTGGCTGTGGCTGCTGCTCTCCTCCTCAGGTGTAGTTTACGTTCAGAATAATAATAAAGCACTGAGAGCCTGAAATGCTAATCTGTGGTGACAACTGACAGACGGGTGCAACTTTTGACTTACACGCTCCACATAGCATTAGCATAGTGCGAGTATAAACAACACGGATGAGACGATGACAGGAGCTCAGAGTTCTGCCCAAAATCTGACCCCAAAAATACACGTCTAAAAGGGAAAGATAACACGTACTCATTAATGACGAGGTCCGGGGCGAAGCAGAGCATGTCCCCGTTACACTGCTGATAAGACCGCCATCCCAAACCGAACGACATGAGGAAGAGCCACGAGCACTGCAGCAGGGTCATCTGATCATCCAGGTGAAGGCTCCGGAATCCTGGACAAAGAAAAACACTTTTGAACAAACATGGAACCAGTCAAATAACAACCATTAAAGAAAAAAAAGTCTCAAGCTGCGAGGAGAACATCCCATCTACGGCTGCAACAACTGTGAAAGATTATGTTCCAAGAATCGACAAACCAGTTTATAATGACTATCGCCTGGGATCCAGAAAACACGCTTCTTCAATACTTTACAGAGGTGTGAGTCTGGACACGGGTGAATCTCCCCGTTTTCAAATGGGCGGGATTACAGGTGATTGACAGGTGGATTAGTCAATCAGGGACAGGCTTGGTTCACCGTATCAGAAAAAAATAAAACTGTAATTTTAGTTTTAATCTCAAATCGTGTCCTTATAATGTAACTGCTCTTAAAGTGTGTGACTCTGGTTCTGAAGATTCCCATGTTGTGACTTAATTCGTAAAATACTTGTAAATATTATTATATTAATAGTTTTACACAAATCAGGAAGCAGTTTGTGAAGAAAAGTTGAAAAATATGTCAATAAGTTCAGCAAAATTTACACATTTTTCCAATATTTTAAACATCGTTTCAACAAAATAAATGTGTTCTCTTACACTTTTATTTGCCAAATAATAGTCTCTGTGTCATTAGAGGAGTCTGGCCCAGTGGTTGCTGGGAAACAGTTATGGGATTCAATCGTGTGATGTCATGATTTCCAACCAGGAAGTCATAGAAATTGTCCATTTGGGAAAAAAAACTTATATATAATAATCTGTGTTTTAGTAAAATGAGTAGTCCAAACCGTCAGACACTTTCATAAATCGCACTGATAAAAAGGCACCACAGTGTTTTGTTCACACCCAGAGCGGCACAAACCTGGCAGAGACTTGGCCCACTTGACGGCGGAGATGACCTGTCTGCCCCCGAGTCTGTTCAGCGTGGTCATGAGGCGGGTGGACGTGTCGGGCAGTGTGCTGTCGTAGCCCGCGTATATGGTCTCAGGCTCGATGGCTTTCAACAGCGACAGCATAGTGGGCACGAGCTGGGGCATGCATTTGGGCACGAGGGAGCGGGGCTCCACAGGCGGAGACGTCTGGGTCACTTCGGGCACGTTGCTCTGCTGCACACCTTTTAGACGATTCTTCTTGATTTTACGGGCTACAAAAAGGCAAACATTATTATTAGTTAAACCGAGGTCAGTGAGAATTCCAATGGCCGCGCGTCAAAACCACAGACTGTGTATAGAAATGGACACAGGAACATAGAGGCTAGCACGTTAGCTAACAGGAAGTGATTGTGGCTCCAATTCACTTGTCACCTCTCCCTTTGTAATTGCTGCAGTGAGCCTCATCATTTTGGTCTTAAAGTTTTCACATTAACATGATCCTGGAGGTTTTATTTTGCGATTGTGTCTGTAAATCAAGATAAAAACATAAATAACAGACAAATCAGGCGCTTTCTTTCCCCGATGTCGCTCCCACTAGCGTTAGCAGCAGGTTTGATTAACAGCGTTGCTAAGTGCTTGCTCCCTGCTAAATCAGTGAGGGGGCGTTACCTTCATCAGCCTGGATGATTGGCTCTTTGGTTGCTATGATACTCACGGTCGGAATTTCAAATATGTAACTTTGCTCCAAATTGGCCGCTATAACTGCTCTGGCCTCGATGAGCTTCGTTTGGAGCTGAACGCTGTGGGTGACGTCACACTCACTTAATCCACTTTACACAGTCTGTGGTTAACACGACACAACACACATGTAGTAAAGTCACATTCATCACCATAGCAACAGTTAAACAAACGCTCAGTACAGGAGAATGCAGGGACTAGCTTCATTTAAAACACTGAAATAACTAAACATCTGAGACATTTACAGACAGTGACCAGACTTTAAACTTTCGCAGGTTCAGTTTCATGGTCTTATATCACGGCTACAAACAGCGAGGAGCCTTGTGCAGTTTTAATGGACTCTGCGTCGTGCATTAAATCTGCAGACAGCACGGTTCCTCGCTGTTTAATGCTTACTTTATGAATGGGAGAAAAATGGACATTAACTGTTTGACCCTCGTTACTACAGACCTTCCAGGTTCATGCCGGCCATTAGACACTTGCGGAAGCGGCAGGCGGGGCAGTTCTTCCTCCTGATTTTGTCGATGATGCAGTCGTTTCTGCCCGCACACAGGTAGTTGTGTTGCCCTGGAGCGCACACAGATGTTACTGACCACACTGTGATAAACTGACTTTATTTTAAGCTGGAGGTGGTAGAGTTCTGTACCTTCAACCGCCCTCTTAAAAAAGACCTTGCAGCTGCCGCAGGTGAGGACGCCGTAGTGACAGCCCGACGCCTCATCAGAACACACCAGGCACACTTTATGAGCGCCGCTTTTGCCTTGAGCCGGAGCCGGTGCACTGCTGCTCTCCTTACGAGTGGAAGAACTGGAGAGGACAGAAGAAAACATGGGACTAAACAAAGGTGTTCATACAGTACGAGATGTTTAAGGCATTTACTGCACAACAAAATGCAACAAAGTGATATTTTTTGAGTCGATAGTTATTATTCCTGTGTTGCTGCAAAGAGAATAGGTTATATTCAGTGATGGGAAAATACTTTGAAAATGTAGATACCTGAAGGAAACTGCATTTTGTAAGTTATCCTGACACAAGGTCCAGTCAGAGTACAGTGTTCTGAATACTTAGATTACAGTGTAAAAACATAAACACTGCTTTATGTTTGTTTCACCGTTTGTTCTGCATTTCCCTCTAAGTGCAGAAGTAAAGTCACACTTTCCTCACCACAAGAGCTGAGTCTCATATTTTTCTCGTTACCTGCAGTTTGAGCCTGAATTGTGCGATAATGTACTGTAATGTAATCCTTTGACAAAAGTAACTGTACCAGGATAGTTACTCTACATGAGTATTCAGAATCCTCTCTACATGTATTCAGTTATTTTCCATCACTGGTTATTATCCTGTAAATGACACAACACACGCTTTTCTGTGTCACAATAACATTCATTTGATTAAAGCAGCCGCTGAGACAAAGACAAACCTCTGTGTAATTATTATAATTATTTAATTACTTATAATAATTGTGTTATTATATTATTAGACACTAGTCAATTCAATGCTTTATTACAAAAATTATTTTTAAAAAGTGTATGAAATTTATGTAGTTTGTTTTTTCTTTAGGTGATAATTAAAGCCTAAAAAATCCTACAGTAAACATCATTCCTCTGCCTTTGACCTGCTTCTTAAACTCTGTGTTTGCAGTTGTCCCATCCACTTCACAAACTATGAACTTTGGTCCATCTCAGAGCTTCTTTCTTTTGTCTCCACATCAGGTTTAGCAGGAGAAAAGACTCCATTGTTCTCAGTCAGCCTTTAAACAATTTGTGATCTAAAGGTCATGTCCTGAAGCAACATGCGTCAGAAAATAACACTTTGATGAAACAGCAAATGTTTCCTGAAGTCAGCTGCTGGGTCAACACGTGATGCACTTTCTAAAAACCACCACAAGGGGCCGCTGGACTTTGCTGCATCCATGCGACAGCAGCACACACCCCCTTCTGCAAGCAGCGGCTCACAGCAACACCACCCACAGCAACACCACCCACAGAGGACAGGAGCTGGGCCTGTGCAGCATGGGCCTCTGAAACATGGGACTCTCAAACACGGGCCTATGCACCGGGTAACTCGACCGAAGTATTCAACCACTTTTTCATTCCTTGCTCTGTTTGTACAGAGAGAGGCCAGAACAAGAACAAGAACGACACAACAAAACAAAAACCTGCATAGGTCCATTTAAAAAACTAAAACAGGAGCAGGTTTGATTATAAATGTTTATCTCCACATTATTAAACTGCTGCAGTGGAGAGTTTTACATGTCCCTCAAATGGATTCCATTTTTGGGAAGCAAAATAACAAAAAGCCTTTTTCCACCTTTCAGTTCTAGTGTGGCCAGTTTTTAGACGGAGACAATCATGAGTTCTTTTATTAAAGTTCCTGTATCAAAGTTCAACCAGATAGTGAGATATTCAGGCCGTTTATAAACAGACAGAAAATGTATAAGCCTAAAACCTACAGCTCTGACCACAGTCACAACCTACAGGTCTGACCACAGTCACAACCTACAGGTCTGACCACAGTCACAACCTACAGCTCTGACCACAGTCACAACCTACAGGTCTGACCACAGTCACAACCTACAGATCTGACCACAGTCACAACCTACAGATCTGACCACAGTCACAACCTACAGATCTGACCACAGTCACAACCTACAGCTCTGACCACAGTCACAACCTACAGCTCTGACCACAGTCACATCTGACCACAGTCACAACCTACAGCTCTGACCACAGTTCACCTTTCACTGTAGAGACACAAGTGTGCGTCTCAGGAGGAGCAGACCAAACAGAACACCAGAGTCTGTGTTCTAGTCGTGTTTAGTCTGAACGCAGTGCAGACGGAGGCTCTTTGCAGGCGGGGGCTCTTTGCAGACGGAGGCTCTTTGCAGGCGGGGGCCCTTTGCAGGCGGGGGCTCTTTGCAGACGGGGGCCCTTTGCAGACGGGGGCCCTTTGCGCTCCAGAGCTTTCAGAGTACTCTGTGGTCAATAAGTCTCCATTCTACACTTTTGTGCTGACGGATCACTAGAGTCATCTCACTGTTCCACACATCATGTTTTAGAACGACCAGAGCAGTGACCCATGAAGAAGAACAAGATTAAACTCTACAGGGGTGTGGCCACGTCTCCTCCAGACTCAGAACGACCCACAGTCATCAACATTTTGTGAAAGAGGTAAAGACGAGGGAGGTGCTGATGTGATACTGGAGTCTGACATCGGCACCAACACTGAAATCAGTTCAAAGATGTTCAGTCGATGTCTCATTTTGATCTACATGTGTGAAATAAGACGATTCACTGACCAGTGCTGGCCCTAAACGTCTCATATTAAACTTGTACTTTAACAAAGATGTTCTTTAATTACTTTAAATTATAAATAACAGTAAAAGTTTTACATTATGCCATTTGTGTTTAGGACCTCAGGGACCGGCCTCCTGCTGGTGCTCAGGCAGGACTGAACCGGGACTGAACCGGGACTGAACCGGGACTGAACCGGGACTGAACCGGGACTGAACCGGGACTGAACCGGGACTGAACCGGGACTGAACCGGGACTGAACACGGGGAATCAGTGTTTCGTTTTTGTGCAGTTTAAACCTGGAACATTCTTCCTGAAGATGTGACTCAGGCCTCGGCTTTGACAAAGTTTAAATCCAAACTGTTCTGTTTATCTGCTGTGACTGACATGGTTTTAATCTGCCTCTTTTAATGTTCATTTTATGATGATTATTTGTGATTATCTTTTGATTTGTTGTATTGTGATCTTAATGTCACTTTGAATTACTTTGTTGTTGGTTGATATCGGGAATCGGCCTCCCTAAAAATTATCCACATTAATGCCAACGAATATTTTGTAAGACAAAGGTAAAGACACAGTGCACAGTGATATCAGAGTCTTATGGTGAGGGGTATTCACAGTGTTGTAGTAACTGTACTTTTCAGAGGTTAAACTATCGTATTTTAACGAGACAAGTCAAATATTTGATCGTAAAAACAAAACAAAATAGTGAGAATTCTAGAAGAAAAATGATCTCAAACACTCTTAAACCGGTCATTTATGTCACACTAACTTTACCATTTCAATCAGAAAGTTTCATTTTCATGAGTTAAAGAAAAATAGTTTCACTGTTTGGTGTCAAATAATCGTGAATCATTTTGAAATTTTGCCACAAATGTCACAACAATAAAATCACTATGACATCTGTAACTCTAAAGAATCTAAATGTGTTCTAGGGATGGGACAATAAACAGTAATCTGGAGTAAAGACAACCCCGATTACATCACCAGAATGTGCAGAACAACACTGCTGACCCATAATGCTCTCTGCTGGGTCACTGTTGTTTTCACTGATAACAAAAGCACAATTATATAAAAGTGTTTTAAAATTGGAACTTATTCCTAACATTAGAACACGTTTAAACTGTCTGCAGATAATTATCCTGATATAATCTTTAATATTTAAAGAGTGGCCAATTATTATTTTGGCCGTGAGAATCGTGACACCAGATTTCACACCGTCCCAGGCCGAACTCGTTGCCAAACTCGTTAATAAGACGTGTTCTGTCCACTTCCCGACTCCTCGAGGTTCTGCAGAAAATACATTTAGCTTTCAATTCAAAATATTCAAGAAAATATTTTGCCAAATTCAAGCGTGTGATTACATTCTCTCATTGGCCCGAGCCCACATCAGCTGTTTGGGCTCGTGTTTTGGCAGTGCGGTTTGGCTCCCTGACTCTCGGCCGTAAACAGCTCAGCGGAGGGTCACATACTGCAGATACATTTCATAAAGAGCTGTATACTGCCGTTTATGAGCGTCCAGCCATATGTCTCCTGGGACTGACGAAGAGGTGTCCCTGCTTTACGTGGCGCTAATAAGGCTCTCGTCTGCGGGAGGAGGGGGGCCGAGGGGGGCGCCGTACTCCAGTGCCCTGCTGGGAATGTGTCAGCGCGACAGCTTTATGGCGATTGGTTTAAATCCAATTACGGTGGGCTGTGCGTGCGGCAACAGAACTTAGACGCAACCCACTTCAATGTCAGATTTAAACATGCGCTATGGAACTTTTCTGGTGAGGGGGAGGGTCTGTCAGCTGCGTGTCGCCATGGAGATAGGCCTGTCAATAGTTTGTGTCTGTAATGAGTCATATAAGGTAATAATTCAACTTTCTACAGCTCAAATCTCACAGAATGGGAATAAAACACCTGTAAGTTTAAACGGCAAAGACATTATCAATATGAGCTGGCTTGCCTCTCCACAGATCCGACCTGTAACATGACCTGGTGACACCGCACGCTCATTTCCACGAGATGCGTTTAATGCCATACTGTTGAGCATTCCAGGCAAAGCAATATCAGGGAGAGAAGTATGCCAGAAAAGCTGCGTTGTTTGCACGCAACATCATCATAACTCATCTTACGCTCTTTAGTCAAACCCAAACAACAATAGCTCCATATTTCCTCTTTTTAAAAAGCATCTGTTAAAGTCACATCTCCAGGAAGTGTTTTCATCCTCAAGAGATTATCACTGGTCTGAAATGAGAGGTCTGCTTCCCTCATGTCGGCCTCAAACTCGGCACAAACCCGCCGTCATCTGAAGGAGCATCGATCGGCCTGGTTTCAATGAGGCGGGTCGTCTAATGCACTTAGCGTAAAGCCAGTGGCCCAGTGTCCTGCTTAACCGTCCATAATCTGTAGGATTTAAGCTCCCCTGTCACGAGCTCCACTCAGATCTGCCTCTACCTCAGACGTCAACAACGGCGTCTTCACTAAGAGCTGTCACAACATTCACTGTAAACGACAACGTGCCAGGAAAAAAAAACTAACTGCCAAACACGTTGCTAAAGATGAGTGTTATTAAACTCAAATGTTTCCTTAGAGCAGAGGTGGAGCAGAGGTGGAGCAGGATGCAGCGCTTTCTCCCTCGAGTTAAAAAAAAAAAAAGAGAACAAAAAAGGCTCTGCATGTTTAATCAACTCTAGAATCTTCAGTGTTTAGATTGTAAAAGGGAAAGTGACTTGTGACCCAACTTGTCCAGTTCCGATACAGATTTCAATATAATAGAATTAAGTGTCTGCCGATTCTCAATAGCAAAACTACCAGAGCAGAGACTGAAAACAGCATTTATTTCCTTAAAACTAATAAAGAACAAGACAAAACTGATCTTAATGTGTTATGCAGGTGTCATCAATCTTCTCCAGTAACGACAGAACAACTTTATTTTAGACGAATTAGACGAATTAGAGAAGTTTCCTGGTCACACTTGGCTCAGAAAGTCTCACAATGTTTGACTTTTTATTTACAGTGTTTATGTCCGACCAGGATATCGACTGAACCCACATTTGGAAAGTTGTCGTGGGCGCCGCCATCATGATTCGAGCTGTTTTATCGTGACGTGCGTTCTATAGGGACAGAGCCGTTTTAAAGCCTCCAGAGAATCGCTGCAGCGTTGACTCGTTGGTCACATGATCACAGATTCCAAATTCCGCATTGAAATGAATGGGATTCGCACTTAAATAGAAGAGACACCACAAACAGAGCACGGTTTGGAGGATTTAGAGGCAAAAGTGGGCGTGGCAGAATAAGGTCAATATCAAACTTTTCCTGTAGCCAGAGCAGGGTTTGTAGAGTCAGTCTCTTTATACTGCCTTGAACATGTAACAAAAGTAATCTGCTTATTCTGAAACTTTACACTTCATTGCGATTGGTTACATCCATCTGTCACTCACTTTGAGAGTCTGTACATATAAATGGATATGGTTAACCCGCTAGCTGCCACGTCCCAAACAGGAAGTGAGCATGAGCACGCACTAGCAACAGGTTTCACTGACAACGGCGCTAAACCAGAGGTGCTAAACCAGCCTCGCTCCTGATTGGCTCTTTGGTTGCCATCATACTCGTGGTCAGACTTCCAAATATGAAACTCCGCTCCAAATTCCACTCTGTAACTGCTCCTCGCTGAGCTTCATTGGACTGGAGCCAAACACTGTGGGTGACGTCACACTCACTTAGTCCACGTGGTTTGAACATAGATCTGCATTCAGGACACAGTGATTTTATCAAAGTCATAAATAGTCAGAAGAATGAGACGAGGGTTCCATTTTATCACCACACTGCACAGCTCTAACTGTGACTGTCAATCAATAATAATTAGTCAGATAGATTAGTTCTAACGGGGCCTTCAAGAATTTTTGATTTTAATTAAACAAAGGACAGACGAAGGTTAAATTATGCCAACCACAAAACCCTGGATATAAAGTCCACTTCTCTCTGGTAGAAATCATCTTTTCTTTTGTAAGATTAATGAATTTGTCCACGGTCCCTCACAAAAAAAAACAAAAAACAAGCAGCACAAAATATAGATTACTGTGAACTCTTGTGAACCTAAATGTTTGCTGTGCACACAGTAGTAGTGTAAATAAAACGTACATTGATATAGTGACCTCGTTTGTGTATTTTTGTAATTGCAAACATTTTTTATTTATTTATATTTTTTTTTACAGGAGTTGACAGAACTACTTTTGTTTAACTTGAGCGGAGGTGGGTGTGGCTTGAGCAGAGGTGGGTGTGGCTTGAGGCGGTGAACGATGCGGCTGCTACTGTGTGCAGCTGGACACCTCTGGAATGTGGGAGGGATCAGCTCCCGAAATCCACAGTGCTGACTCGACAGCTGTACACTAAACTTAGAAGAGGAATGGCAACGCAAATGGAGCCATCCCATCGAGCCCGATGAGCGACATTCAAAATCCGACGCAGAATTGAATAAAAAAGTGGAAACGTGCAAAAGTCCACTGGAATGCTGTAATAAAAACAGCTTGGAATGGGAGGCATTTGATCTGGCGTTCGCTCGGAGCCAGCTGCAGAGAGAGAGGCGGGAGAGAGAAAGTAGGTCAGGAGAGTCAGTGCAGCTCAGCGCTGTGGTCTGACTGTCCGCAACAGCGCTCATGTCACGCCCACACGGCTAACGGCTAACACGCAACACGCACACGCGTAAATAATACAGAGCCCCGATCCACACGCACACACACGCACACAAACGCACACAAACGCACACTCACGCACACTCGCACGCTACTGATTTACACCCGATGAAGGATACTGCTGACAGCAACGGCCCTGCTGCCACTCCAGGAGCAAAAATAGAGGAAAAAGAGAGAGAGAAGACATGACTATGACCGGAGAGAGAGAGAGAAGACATGACTATGACCAGAGAGAGAGAAGACATGACTATGACCAGAGAAAGAGAGAGAAGACATGACTATGACCGGAGAGAGAGAGAGAAGACATGACTATGACCAGAGAGAGAGAGAAGACATGACTATGACCAGAGAGAGAGAGAAGACATGACTATGACCAGAATTCTGACCCCGAGTATCATAGCAACCAAAGAGCCAATCAGGAGCGAGGCTGTTGGTTTATCAGGGAGCAGGCGCTTAGCAACGCTGTCAATCAAACCTGTTGCTAACGCTAACAGGAGCGACCTCGGGGAAAGAAGGACCTGATTTGTCTGTTATTAATGTTCATATCTTGATTTACAGACACAATAGTGAAATAAAAACCCCAGGATCATGTAGAGGGTTAATACGAACATTTAAGACCAGAATGAGTCTGAAGCAGCAGAGACAGAGAACTTCCTGTTTAGAACGTGGTGCTAGCAGGTCAGCTATGTCCATTTATATAAACAGTCTATGGATTGCACTGATTTAAATGAGTTTGGCGCTGTGGTTTGCTCGGGATCGTGATAAAAAGAGTACACAATAATCGTCCGTGAGCCATTTTATGTAATTATGAGAACGGCCGACAAAGATCATCTCCATTACATCAGAACGAACAGAACAAAGACACTTGGTCCAGAATATTCTTTTCAGATCATTAATGTCTTCGTTTATAACAAAGGTCAATTCTGTAACAGTTTAAATATGGAAACTATTCATATTAAAATGATAATGATTCATGTCCAGAACATTTTTACCATCAGCAATTGTGCGTAATCCCTCGGTCGCCCAGGTGTGATTCATAGGGTTAGGCTTAAAACTCAAACCTGTCTCCCGAACAAAACTACTGTAAACTTCGGACGATAAGTCGCTACTTTTTTCCCCACGCCCTCTACAACGGCCACCGGGGGGCGCTCTCCAGCAATGAACGCAAAAGTGAGACAGACTTATGCGCTGAAGAATACACTAGTTTTGATTTTGAACTGTCATTTTGCACATCGTGACACAGACTCATCATGGAAAACACACAAAGAAATGCGTAAAAGAAGGAAATGGAGCCACTGCACGTAAGTTTGACATTAAAAAAATGATGGTGCGGCAGCGGGAAGAACAAAAGGTTTCATGGCCCATGTTGATGCAGTTTTATTGTCTAAACATGTAGGTATGTTCATCCCGTGTTACTGGCGTGTTAGTGCCGGTTTTCTAGCATAGTTTGGAAAAAACAAACAAAAAAACAATGTGTCTCTGTACCGTCTTTCTCTGTAAATATCTCATGTCACAACTTATTTGTAACATGTGACTTATATTCAGGTGTGTTCAATAGTCTGAAGTTTATGGTACAACATTTGTCCAGTTGACAGTTTATCAATTTGTCTTTTACTGTCAGCAACTTCAACAATTATTGTGATATAATCGTTAACCACAGTTATTTTGTCCATGTTAATCGTGACACGTCCCACGCCTGCGGTCTGCTACCTCCAAACTTCTACTCACCCCCAGACAAAACTGTTGTGGTAAATTCACATTGAAAATCCAAAGTGGACTAGGGATGGGACGATATACGATATCATTAATCGCGATAAAAAAGGTCCGCAATTAATCGTTCGTGGCATTTTTTTATAATCACGATCATCACGCACGATTATAATCGCCTTTACGGCACCACACTGCCTCATGTTTCCAGTTCCAATACAACGTTTAGATGTTAGTTCTGGTGTTTGCCCACAGGGGGCGCTCTGTGTCACTTGCGTCACTTCCGGCGCGACAAGGACTGGTCCATTTCGACAGCGTGGCATTGAGGAGGACACATTTTCTTCCGGGTACGCCTGTTTACGGAAAACCATGGCATGTGATACATCATCCTGTTCCTCTGCTCATTGGCTGTAAGGGCCAAACGTCACTAAATGTGTGTGATGTAATTGGTTGATTCTACAAGAGGAAGAGTGGGGCGTGAACTTTCAGTCATCTGTAGCTCTGATTCGCTGTCTGCGGCCTCAGTAACCCACAGCCCCCACCTTATTGGCCAACACTGGTGTCAATCACACGCTAACACGTGTGTTTAGCACTGAGGAACAAAGTTGGCTCTGTCAGAAGTTTATTATGCCTGAAATCGACAAAAGAAAGGCAAAGAAGTGACGGAGCCCGGGCCGTCGGAATGTTAACAGGTTAATAATTATTATTTTGGCCACGATAATCGTGAGTCTAAAATTAAATATCGTCCCATCCCTGAAGTGGACCAGAGGTTTGTTTGTGTTTGAACACGGTCCTGCTCTAAATGCAGCCATGACTCACAGTTTCCCAAGTCTCAATATTCCCCACACACTTTACTCTCTGGTGACGAATCTGGAGCCAGACTCGTGCTGGCGTTGGTATAATTCACTTCAGAGATGAACCTGTCACGATAACAAACTTTGAAATGTTTTGCTGGTTCAAATCCAATTAGGGTGGACTGTGTGTGCGACGACAGAACTCAGACTCAACTCACTTCAGTGTCAGATTTAGAAGGCGCACTACGGAACTTTTCTGGTGGGGGATGGGATCCGCCAGTTGCCTGTCGCCATGGAGATAGGCCAACAACTAATTTTGAAATGTGGCGTATTGCTGAAGTAAATACAGACGATAAACGAGAATACTGAAACTCATTTATGCCACTGACACAAAACCCAAGCGCAGATTTAAACCACAAAATCTATTTTACAATCTACAATATTGTTAAAAATCATGAGCTGCGATAAATAAACATCAAAATGAAACACTTTAGTCGTTAGTAACTTGTCTGACTCATTACAGACTCAAACTCATTCAAACTTCTACAGTTTAAATCTGATCATATAGACAAAACATAACCACAAATCTCCTGACAGTGCAAAGAAAATGTAATACGATAAATATTGACAGTGAAAATAAACTTCTTCGTCTTTCATAAACTGAATGAGAAGTGGATGTAGTGATTATAGTGACAGGTCTATTCAGAGAAGTCATTTCACACAGGCAATTACCGCCTGTCTTACACATTTCTACATGAAAAACAGGAAACAGACCCTACAGACACAATAATATTGGTCCAGTCCATTCATAAAAAGGATGAGCATTTATAAAAACCAAAACATCCCACAGCAGGCGGACAGTGTGTGCCGTTACAAGGCCCATAAACAGGAGCGCTCGTGTGGAGGCCGCTCACAGACGGAGAAGGAAATGCCAGGCTAAAAACAAACCTTACATAACATTTGGACTAGGCGTGCTCCGGCTCAACACAGGAAATATTTCTCTTTATTCTTTTCTCGCCAGGAGAATGAGAATCAGGTTTTGCCAAAGTAAAACCGTTCATCCAGAATCAGGCGGGGCCTTTCAGAGCTCGTGTCTGGCACGTTAACATCATGTGAACTGGACCTGTCACCACGACACATCCTGAAGCTCAATAATCACTACAGAGAAATACTGCCATAAATGTTAATATTGAAACTACTTTATGTCACGAAGTAAGATTCAAATAATGCAAGATAATCCCAGTGAACCATTTTAAAAAGACTGTTTCATTTAAAGACCTGAGCTGCAGCAAATGCTCAGCAGAATGGGCCAATAATTAGCCATAAAAGGGACTTTCTCTCCACAGCTGATCACATTACAATAAAAACACACAAACCTCCAACTTTGGCAAAGAAAAAAATACTCATGATAAATACTGAGCCCTAAAATAAACTGTTACAGCTTTTATTTCATACACTGAGCCATAAGTCAATAAAGTGATTCTGGTGACAGGCCTAATGCCAGAATATATATATATATATATATATATATATATATATATATATATATATATATATATATATATATACAGAATATACATAATATATAATGGCAGAATATACAGCCGCTTTATGGCACGGACACTGTACTCTGACCCTCAGGGATATTTAAGATCAGAGTTTATTATTCAAACCTCCAGCTGCTCATGTCTTTACTCTTTATTTTATAATAATATCAATCAATTAAATTGATTTGAAAGATTTTTGCAAAAGATCCATTTACACAGTCTGATTTCATTTTCATGTTTCAGGAAGTTTAGACTGAAGATGTCTGCGAGGGGCCCCCGTGCAAGAGGCGAGGGGCCCCGTCTGCAAGAGGCCCTGCCTGCAAGAGGCCCCGTCTGCAAGAGGCCCCGTCTGCGAGAAGCCCCGTCTGCGAGAAGCCCCGCCTGCGAGAAGCCCCGCCTGCGAGAGGCCCTGCCTGCGAGAGGCCCTGCCTGCGAGAGGCCCTGCCTGCGAGTGGCCCTGCCTGCGAGTGGCCCTGCCTGCGAGGGGCCCTGCCTGCGAGGGGCCCTGCCTGCGAGGGGCCCTGCCTGCGAGGGGCCCTGCCTGCGAGGGGCCCTGCCTGCGAGGGGCCTCTCTGTGTTCATGCGTCTTATCTACGATTGATCCAACACCGTGTGACGTGGCCTGACTCATAAATCACCTGTGATCTCTGGAGTGCTGTTCACAAACACATTTTTTTATGTTTTTGATACTTGCTCCTTTACAGAGAACTTACCATCTCCAGATTATAATCATTGTTTTACATCATGCAGTTTTCAACAGAGTAACACAAACATTCTCACTGTACCATATGGTTCCAAAACAATATATTATTTTTAGAAACTCTTATTCCTGGGCATTGGTTTTCTTCTGTTTGCAGGTAAAACCAAACTGTAACATAATGCAGGTGTTGTGGAGATTAAAACGGTGCTTATGAGCTTGTGGAGTGAGTCCCTGCAGGTCCATGTCACAGCAGAGGAGCAGTGATGATGTTAACCTCTGTCACACAAGGTACAAAGAGGAAGTAGCTCCCACTAAGAAGCAGCAGACCAACAACAACAACACACCCAAATCTAAAGCATTTCAATGGGCCACTGAACATCAAGGTCACCCCCTTAAGTGACCAGTGAATCCAGTAATGACACGTTCATGTTTTTGACCAAACAAAACAGTAAGATGAAGCACATCCAGGTCCACTTCTAAAGTTGTGTGTAATTTTGAGACAACACCTGAAGCTAATCAGGACCTGTCCAAAGGGTTTAACACAGATGAATGCACGGAGAAAAAAAACTGTACACAACGCCTATGATCATGTGACTAGTGCCTGAGCTACTCACAACTGGGCCTCACAGCTAACATTATAGCTCAAGCCTTACAAGGCCCCGAGTAATAACCCAACAAAAGATACTCTGTACGTGTCGGCAGAGTAAACAGAGGACCAGCCATGTTCAACTGGACTGCAGCTAACAGGAGAAAAAATGTACATAATTAGAATTCTATGCTATCACAGGATCAAAGACTGAGGCAGCCAATTTTAGAGATTTTAACAACTGGAGCGTTTCCTTTTTACTGAAATCACAACCAAACTCTCCAAGGAATATTTAATGAAACGTACTGCCCAGTAGAGGGACATTTTCAATTCAGTGAAGTTTCAGGCTAAGAAATCGTTTCCTTCTCAAACCAAGAACCTAAACCTGTTGAACATATACTCCACAGATGTATAGGATAAACTACAGTGATGTTGGACAGTGCCGTGTTGTTACTGTTTTATACCTGGAAAAAGCTGAAGAGCTGGAGAAACTCTCATTTCCTCTGTGGATTCCAGATGTGTCGCCATTTCCCTGGACTCTGTTCCAAGCGCCGCTGACCGCCGTCACTGGGAGGTACAGTGTCGTCACAGGCTTCTGATCCTTCTGCTGCTGCGTTTCAGTGCTCACTCCAAAATGAAAGCTCTGTCCCCCTGACGTACTCACCCCACAGATGGACAGGGGGCTCGATCTGGGCAGACTGGCTGAAGATGTGCCAGTAACTTGACAATAACTCTGGCCTAAAGACGTCTTTTCCTGCTTTATGACTCCAGGCGTGCTCAGCTGAATGAGCCCACAGTCTTTCTCTTTCTTCACTGAAACAGACAAACTGGATGAAGGGGTCAGAGGGGAAGGTGTGGATGTGCTAGCACTCGTTTGGCCGGGACTAGTTATGCTACTGCCGTTGAGAGCAACTGTGCCACAGTTATTGCTGCTCTCGACAAGAGTCGGCTTAGTGTCTCTGTCGGAGCTGACATCTCCAAGCAAAGAGTCGTCTCCCAAAGAGGACAGGAAAGCATCATCGCCAACATAAAAATCTGACGGGGACCCAGTGAGCTCAAAGTCCTGCAGGAGATCCAGAGTGTTATCACAGAATAACTTCTGGCTCACGTCCATATCTTTGCCGATATGGTCAAAATCATGGTCAAGGTCAATGGGGTCTGGTTCTCCTTTATCCATAGAGAAGTCTGTTTTCAGGGGGAAAAAGTTAGGATCTGACCCTCCTATGAGGGAATCCATGGAGGACTGGGCGCTGTCCTGGACTCTGGATCCTAACTGAATTTTATGATCTTTGGTTGGGCCTCTGGGCTCTTGGTCGGCTGAGCCTACTGAAACAGTGGCTGAAGGAGAGGAGAGGCTGTCTGAAAGGGGGCTGTTGTTGAAGCCGTTTGGGAGCTGTGCTGGCTGCATTAAGGGGCTTGGAGGGAGTATTATAGAGGCGGCAGAGGCGATGGACATGGCACTGGGAGGGACCACTCTCAACACACCTCTCTCCTCGGAGCTCTCTGTGTAGACCAGTTTACTCAAATGGTCATCTCTTCTGTAGACCAGCTTCTTCACTCCTCCTTTGTCCATCTGGAAAGTAAAAGTGAGATAAATAAACCAGAGCCATAATAAACGCGTAAAGAAGTGTGCTGTACAAATATAAGTCCTATGAGCTAACACTAGCATGTTATTCATGTTAGCAGAGCACGCACAGTAAATAATGGATCATGTGTTTGTGCAAAGTTTGCAAGCTTCCCTTGCGCGCCCTTGAGCTAATGCTGCTAAAGACAGTAAAAGACACTTTTATGCGCATTATTAATAATCCAATAACACAAAGGACCTGACACATGCGCAGTTAGATTCGGCACATCTAGAAGCAACAAAACCCCAAAGAAAAGCAGAACTGTGGCGATTCCACTCAAAGTTTCGGGTGTAGTGGATGCTAACTGTAGCATGTTGCTAAGTGCTGGCATGTAGCCGTGTGCTAACAGTTAGCTCGGTGTTAGCTCAGTGCTAGCTCAATGATACGTGCTACATTTCGCCCCAGTGTCCCTGACAGTGCTCTGGGTTTGTTAGCCTGTGTTTGTGACTATTTATAGTATTGTGTCATGATATATTTGATTCACATTTACATAAAACACAAACAGATGCTAAATAAACATTGTACTTACCCTTCAGATGCCTGGCTGTGGAGCTGTCTGCACAGGACGCCTGTCAACATTGTTTTGGTTGAAAGTGGAGTCCAAACACTCTCAGGATCAGGAGATGAGTCTGAAGCGACTGTCACGGCTACATGGCTCAAAAACACAACACAACACACAAAAAGAACACTTTATGTGTCCAGACTGCGGGTCTGAGCTGCCTTTAGAGCTGACAAAGTCACTTAAACTGGACACGCTACACACAGGCGCAGCTTGCCATTAGGAAAGTAGCGCAAACCTCCAAGAAAACACACAAAATGGAGAACAGCCCATAGACCCGTGTGTGGAGCGGCGCCACCTGCAGGACAGCGGCCTACACTGCACCGTGGAGGATTTTGTGTTTTACAGCTTTAGTTTAGGCTCAAGAACCTGATAAAGAAACTAAAGCATTTATGATGATATAAACAATTTTCTACTCGATGTTATCATGATGTTATCAGGCGTTTGCACCTGTAGGTCTCATTAAATGTCAGTAAATTAATCTCTCACCATATTTCCCCAGAACCAAATAAACAATCAAATAGACTCCTTTAAGTCAAAATAAAGTAATTCAGTATAAGCAGAAGTGGAAGACGTACTCAACTTTGTTACTTAAAGTAAAAGTACAGATACAGGAGCAAAACATAAGAAAAAGTAAAAGGATCACATGAAAAACACTTAAATAAAAGTATTAAAGTACTGTTTTAAAATGTACTTAAAGAGTAAAAAGTACAAGTATTTAATACGGCTTCAAATGTAGTGGTTTTGATAAAGATTTGAGTTGAATTTTGTTCAACAGAAAAAAATGTAATTGATATTTTTTCCTGTCTGTTTTTATATTTTTGTTTTGCTCAAACTGCAAACATGATTAAAAATAAATAAACCTTCAGTCTTTCCAGCAGATCTCACAACCACTAAAAATACTTTTACTTTTCAGTCCAGTTTAAAAATGTAGTGGAGTAGAAAGTACAGATACTGCTCTCAAATGTACCCAAGTAAAAGTAAAAAGTACCCACTTTAAATGTACTGAAGTAAAGCACAGATACCTAAAACTGGTACTTAAGTATATTACATTTACTTTGTTACATTCCACCGCTGAGTATGAGCTAAAATTAGTTTCTTGTGTCTTTAAAATTTAAAAATTGACACAGTTTTCCATTTATAGTCATATAATTACACAGATGAGGCCCAGTGTCAGAAAATGTGATCTGGAGGGAAACAGAGATGAGTTTTATGGATCATTTAAAGATGTTTAAGTTTTCTTTATGATCACATCACACAGCTGCAGCTGGACTCATCGTGTTACATTATTCATACTGAAGGTGCATGAAATCCAACCCCTTCAAAAATATAGAACGTGTCCAGAGAGTGGAGCAAACAGGAAATAAAAGACTAGAGGCTGGAAATGGGCTTTAATGGAAGGATGAGTGAGGTATAAACAGCAGGCTTTTATATGAGAGCGATCAGGCCATAAGAGCCGCCCTCCCAGACCGGACTCCACGCTCAAAACTCCACAAGACTCTAGGCTCAAGACTCCAGGCTCAAGACTCCAGGCTCAAGACTCCAGGCTCAAAACTCCAGGCTCAAAACTCCACAAGACTCCAGGCTCAAGACTCCAGGCTCAAAACTCCAGGCTCAAGACTCCATGGCCAAGAGTCCGTGCTTATAATGTTATTTATGAAACTTTCTGCAGTCATATGTTGAGCCGAACATGTGAAAATGAGCCCAAATATTTGTATTTGTTTATTTATTTACAAAACATTTGAAACAGTCAATATAATTATATCATATAAATAATTTTTTACTTAAAGGAACTCCCCTGAAAACTCCCCATAAACTCCACGTGTTCCCTGAGGTACATTCACTTCTATCTAGACACAAGCTCAGGCTTTGTCTCCATCCTGCATATTTACACGTGTTTGTTTTATTTTCTTGCATCGTTGCTTTAATAAATAAACACAAATACATCCAATGCACCATGTGATTTTAACATGACACCGTGACCTTGTGACCCTGTGACCTTGTGACCCTGTGACCTTGTGACCCCGTGACCCTGTGACCCCGTGACCCTGTGACCCTGTGACCCCGTGACCCGCCCGTCACATCCACAGGGTTCAGAGGGATGAAAAAGTAACTAAACACATTGCTGAACTAACTAAATACAAATACATTTTGAGTAACTGTATTCTGGTACAGTTACTGCAGTACAGTTATTGCAGTACAGTTACTGCAGTACAGTTATTACAGTACAGTTATTGCAGTACAGTTACTGTAGTACAGTTAATCTTTCATTTGGCTTTGAACTGCACAGTATTAGTGAGAATAAAGAAAATACAGCTTACAGTGCGTGCGTGTGTGTGTATGTATGTGGTGTGTGTATGTGGTGTGTATGTGGTGTGTGTGGTATGTGGTGTGTGTGGTATGTGTGGGGGTGTGTGTGTGTATGTGGTGTGTGTGTGTATGTGGTGTGTGTGGTATGTGTGTGTGTGGGGGGGGTGTATGGGGTGTGTGTGTGTGTGTGTGTGTGTGCACTCACACACCCACACACTCTCACTTGTCGAGGTGAAGTGTCTTGCCTAAGGGCACAGTTTCACTGTGACCCCTGATCTTGAGTCCAGGCCTGGTCTTGTCCCTGAGACCTGATGGGACCAGACACAGGTCTGACATGAATCGTAACAGTCCTCAAAATGTCACGTGTATAAACAGGAGTGTGACTCATGAAGACGCAGGTAGAATGAGCCGTATGAGTCAAAAGGATCCATGTTTGTTTTTGTAGAGGTAAACGCTCTCATAATATAAAATGTGCTCAGTGTAGCTCTAAATCTCACTGTTTGAAACCCACTCAGTCCCTGCGGCTGCTTAGCAACCCCTCTCAGCACAATATAGGCTACTCCGAATTAACAGGGCAAACCATGACCGCTGCCTCCTCCAAACCACCAGTCAAGGGTTCTCTCCCGTCGTCCACGCCTCCCATCAGCACTGCAGCAAAAACCTCTCATCACACGCACCAGAACGACACAGTTACAACTGTAAAGGAGAAAAATACACATTTATTTTCAAGCAGGATGTCGTCTCTCGATCATGTGTTTAAGTCTGTTTATAAACATCAACACCAACCAACGCCAACCAACGCCAACCAACACCAACCAACACCAACCAACGCCAACCAACACCAACCAACGCCAACCAACGCCAACCAACGCCAACCAACACCAACCAACACCAACCAATACCAACCAACACCAACCAACACCAACCAACACCAACCGAGTCTGATGGAGAAAGTGCACGAACTGAGCCCCACAACAGAACTGAAAACTGAAACAAGGGTCAATAAAAACTTTGATGGGGTGGAGTGAGGTGGAGTGAGGTGGAGTGAAGTGGGTGAGGTGATGGTGGTGGTGGGGTGAGGTGGGGTGAGGTGGGGTGAGGTGGAGTGAGGTGGGTGAGGTGATGGTGGGGTGAGGTGGAGTGAGGTGGGTGAGGTGATGGTGGTGGAGAGCTGAGGTGGAGTGATGTGGGGTGAGGTGGGGTGAGATAGTAGAGGGGTGAGGTGGGGTAAGGTGGAGTAGTGGTGGAGGAGGAGCTGCTGTCCATGGTGCTGAAGTCGCTCAATGAGGATCAATGACAAACAGATCCATTTTCTGATGTATTGAGCGTAACATCAAAGTCTCCCCCGAGATTCACCTGAAAACAAGACACTGTGGCCACAGAACATTCCACAGAATAACAAACTTTTTCCTGATGTCCTGTCAGTTCACTGCTGTCATTTTGTTTGTAAAATAAACATGATGTTTGTAATAAAATAATATAAATCTTATTGTTTGCACTTTTCTGCACAGATGCGTCTCTGAGTCTTTAACCAGGACACGCTGCCTCTGGGATAAGCGCCTCAGTAAAACCTTTAATGTGGAAGCAAATGTCTGTGTGAAGACTCGAAAGGAGGATTAAAGTCCGCAGTGCTGGATGTGCGGCTTTAGATCCTCTTCAGCAGCTGCGCGTTGTTGGATAAGATCCGCGCACTAAACAGCGCAGATGTGCGCACTTTCTGCAGATGGAGTTTTCTTTGAATATGATCCGGGGCTTCACTTCACGGAACATTTTTTAGTCTTGCTCATAAATCTTGCTCTTCTTCGTCTCCCAATCAGCAGCGTGGAGACGCGCAGGAGCTTCAGTCTCGTGGAGAAGCTTCAGTCTCTGTTTCAGCGCAGTGACGCGCGCGCGGCTCACAGATTTTTGGTGCTGAGACGCGCGGAGCTTTGGGCACAGTTGGTTCATGTAGTTTTTGACTCTGTCGGATTTTTCTCTTTTTAAACCAAAAGCAGAGTGTTTGTGTGTGTGTGTGCGTGTGTGGGTGTGTGTGTGTGTGTGTGAGAGAGAGAGAGAGAGAGAGAGTGTGTGTGTGTGTGTGTAGTGTCCGCGCTCTGACCCTCTGCAGTGGACGTGCGTAACGCGATGCGCTCGCGGGTCTTTGATTTATGACGATAATCGATCATTTTCCCTGAGGATGCGCGGCGGATCTGCGCTTTTACGCGCGGGGTTGAAGTGAGGATATGCAGCACCATGCACGTGCACTCTACCCCGCGCCCTGAACTTCTGGGACGCCCCGTTTGACCGGACTCCCCTCGGTTTGGACTAAAATGGCTCTGAGCGACAACTCTAAAACACAACCCGCCAAAGATCCTCCAGCGGACGTGATTGAACTGAACGTGGGGGGACAGGTGTACTACACGCGCCAGGCCACCCTCACCAGCTTCCCCAACTCGCTTTTGGGGAAACTGTTCTCCAAGAAAGGATCTTCCAACGACTTGTCCAAGGACTTCAGAGGACGCTACTTCATCGACAGAGACGGGTTTCTGTTTCGTTATGTCCTGGATTATCTGAGAGACAAACTCGTTGTCCTGCCTGATCATTTTCCAGAGCGCGGACGCTTAAAAAGGGAAGCGGAGTATTTCCAGCTGCCAGATTTGGTGAAACTTTTATCCTCAGAGGACTCGAAACTGACTCAGGACGACGTGTGTTTGAGTGATTTTGACGATGCGTCGCAGGGCAGTGACAGATTCTTTTCATCTTACTCTTTAGACAAGAGATACGGCTACATCACAGTGGTGCTCAGAGGCGTGTGCGCTGCTGCAGCCAAAGACAGCGAGGCCAAAGTTAAAAAGTTGCCCCGTATTTTCATCAGCAGCAGAATCGGTTTGGCAAAGGAAGTATTTGGAGACGCACTGAGCGAGAACCGGGATATAGACAGACCCCCAGACCGCTACACCTGCAGGTTTCACCTCAAGTTCAAGCATCTGGAGCGAGCCTTCGACATGCTGTCGGAGAGTGGCTTTCACATCGTAGCCTGCAACACATCCCTGACAGCGCCCCCAGCCGGTCATTACGCGGAGGACAGAGTCTGGTCCAATTACGCGCAGTACATCTTCTACCGTGAGTACTGTGGAGAGTATGCACTCAGAGTAACACACTGTTACACAGCCTCTGTACATCACACACACTGAGCAGGGTCTGGAGACTCAAGAGGACTCTGTAAAACACCCAGAGGGACGTACACATCCCTCTGGACCCGGGTGTTTGGGCTGAATGACACTTTCTCTGGTCTTAAAGAGTCAGACTTTGCCACAGGACAAAGTGCCATTGAGTCACAAACTGAGGTTGCGGCGCATGCGCCGAGCATAAACACGGGTTATTGCTCAGATGCTGCCAGCTACCCACTGGTTATGAATAATCCAGCTCTAGTGGACAGGGACATTACCCATGATGCACCTCACCATCTCTAGATGTCTGTTTTAAGTTTGAACAAACGTGTTAATTAGGACCTTAAGTAGCAGAGCATATGGTCAATTAAAAAGCATTTTAAAAAGCTCAGGAAGGAAAAAGACCTGACATATGGTGCGCTAACGATTTATCATTGTTATTATGAGTGAAGTATAACTTGAGCTGATCCAACTTCTTTGAGTCATTTAGCCCGGCACAGCCCGGCACAGCCCGGCACAGCATGTGTCATATGGAAGTAGAGTCAGGCTAAAAGCACCAGAGAAAAGCCTCCATAGACATAGGTCCCTCCCTCTCACACATTATTCTCAATAATTCATGCAAAATGTATATGTTGGATTATTTATGCAGTATAAATATAAAGACCCACTGATGTTATGAAATGATCATAATACTTTATATTTCATACGTTTAACATGATCAGTAACAACTGTCCAGGCTGTTTGTGTGAGTTTGAGAACGTGCAGAATGTTTCAGGGAACAAGCAGCTTGAAGGAAGTGAACAGCACAGATGAGCAAGAAACTGGAGGAACGAGGAAGTAAAAATTGCATGAGACCTGGCCATGGGGAGAGCTGCAGAGGAGAACAAAAATAGACTAAAGTAGCAGCTTGGTCTTGGGCAGCAGTAAGAAAGAACATATTTTTATTTGGAAAGACACGACAAAGCAAAAGGAGAAGTGCGCAGAAGTGAAGGTGTGGCACTGATGATGGAGGGATAAAACAAAACACACAAAAAGACATAGTTTCTTACGCACTTTAAAGACTCCAGACTTGTTTTGGATATAGGACAGTGTCTGGCCCGGGGCGGCTGAGAACACGTGTGGACGAGTGCACCTTTGGCTCAGGGACAATGTGTTTTTGTGCTGTAATGTTTTTACTGCGAGAGGAAACACTAAAAATGAATCCTCTACATGAGTGTCGTCCACTAATCCTCCAGCTGCTGCGTCTGCTTCACCCGAGCCAGATTACTACAGCGAAAGTCATCTTAGCATCTCAGCATCCCAAAAATACACCCCACATATTATTATAAAACATATTCAGATTTTTAATAGATCCGTTTTACAGACTAGCGCCTCAGAGTGGTCACGTGATGCTGCTGTGACGTGTGCGCTCAGATGATTTTAAATAATTTTGGCGCTTGTCTTCTTACCGGTGGAGGCAGGACGACAGCTTCTTCAGGACCGTATCTTAGGCGTGTGACAGTAAAAAGACCCCTTCGTCCCAGTTTATAGTCCCGTCATGCCTCCACCCGGTAGGAAGACAGCGCCATCCTCAGTCCGACATTTTCAGGACGGTATCTCTCGGTTTAAAGTCCTGTGGGGACGTTTCCGTATTTCCATGACGTGGTTCTCTCTTTTATGGGTTAAAAATGGCCGATTTGTTTTACGTTTGTGTTTTGTTGCTCGTTTAGACGCCTTCCACACGTCACAGCGGCGGCGTGTGACCACTCTGAGGCTCTAGTGAGGAGTCCAAAGTATCAGGGATGAAAACAAACTAAACCTTGATCTGGAAACAGAATCATATCGTACTGAGACAGCTTCAGGTCCATCAAGTCGGGGCAGGTTTCTGTTTCCCCGATGCAGCAGTCCATCTTCCATCTTTTCCCTGTGTGGTATCAGGCCCATCCATCTGATCAGACACAAATCCCATTCGTCCATGAAACCATCAACCTTCCGCTCTCGATTACAGCCGCGGGGGCCTGCAGACAAAATCACTTTCTCCTCATTTTTTAGGCAGACGTTTGCACATTTATTTTGTTTGTTTGCACAGTGTCGATGACAGATAATGAAAGCGTCCAGGTGTACTCTGTAATGTGGGTCACCGTGATGCTGCAGTATCATTCTGCACACACAGGACCAGGACAAACCCTCATTATGACTTTATACAAACAGAAGACATCGAGTATATGAAGCAAGAGATATTGAATTACGTGATAAAGAAAACGTTAAAGGGCCCACATGACACTATCCTCTGATCTGTGTCATTATAATGTCGTTTCCTCATCACAAACAGACCTGGAGTTGTGTTTTTAAACTCAACACACCTTCATTTCTAGAATCATTTGGATCATTTCAGCTTCTGGAATTGCAAATCTCTACTGCACTAAATGTAAAAGTTTAGTTCCAGGTCTGTTTTTGAGGAGGAAACAACATTAGAACATGATTTAAAGCTACAAGACTCAGTTTGGTGAAATATAAGACCTTTAATAACTTGACTAAATATTTTTTGACAAAACAAAGGGGGTTATTTACCTTTTTTTCTTTACTACATAATTCCATATATCTTACATCATATATTTCATGTCTTCTGCGTGTAAATAAAATGTAGAAAGTAGTAAAAATAAAGAAAAAAACGTGGATGAGAGGGTGTGTCCAAACGTTTGACTGTGTTGTGTTATATTTGCTGGAAACACATGATCACACTGGATTAAAATGCAAAGTATCTTATATATTATGATCTTAGTGTAACATTTGGAACAAGCACAAAGTGAGAGTCAGGTGTGGTCAGTTGTGTGTGAAGGCTTCATTTGGACAGAGACGAGGAGACTGGGAGAGGACAGATTATTACCGTGTGTGTAACAGACTCAGAGGCTGATGGAAAGAGGATGGGCTGGTGATGCCTTTACGAAAGATGGATGATGTTTCAGTGAATGAGTCGTAAACGTCTGAAAAAGCACCTGGACAGAAACATGGTCCAAGCTCCTCCTCACAACACAACCTGAAACATCCATCAGCTCAAGAAGATCTGCTCACCTTCAAGCATGAGTCCTCCTCATAAATCACACTTTACAGAATTAGTAGTAAATATTTCAGTCCCAGAAGACACTGCGCGAAAACATAGAGTCTTGAAAAAAGTTATTGTGATTCGGAAAATGAAAGAATCCAGTCCTGAGTGTTTTCTTTTGTATAGACGTCACCTGTTTAGGGACATGTGCAGATTCTGTCCCAGACCAATGGGGTTTTATCACGTGCCGAGTTCTGCTTGAAACAGTCGTTAGTAAAACCTTTTTCAGTCATAAATCAGGTTTGCCCCTTAGTGCTGGGAGCAGCCAGCCCCTCTGACAGCCGCCACCTTAATTATACCCCGGAGAGCTCAGACAGAGTACACCGGGACAGTCCTCATGTGGACCAGGCTCACAGTTCACTCAGGTGACTCCCTCCAGTGGCTGGAATGGGTCGCTACCTCCTCACGCAGAAGTGACCGTTTGTGTCACATGAAGGTCAGATCTCTTTGGTTTGGTGCTGGTCAGACGCCAGAACAGGTCATTATTTTATTGAGTTCACATTAATATCAGCGAGTCCTTTTGTTTCAAACTGTAGTGACATGACTCCAGAGCAGGGCAGTAAGACACAAGAGGAGACTGGGGAGACTGGCAATCTGCACCACCGGCCCCTCAGACCACCACCAGCCCCTCAGACCACCACCAGCCCCACACACCACACTCATACTCCGTCGTGTGGGTGAAGTTACGATACTTCCTCATCATTTGTGACGAGGAGCTGGAGGAGATGTTTCTGCTTCAAAGGCCGTGACATATTGACTAATTATAATCTACACAGATAAAACCATAGACTGTACAGAATATATACACATAAATCTATTAACGGCCTATGGATATGACAGACGTGATTATCTGTGACACGAGGCTGCAGCCTGGTCAGAATCTGCTGAGGTCACACGTTTGCCCCAGATGCCCTTATCTCGTTCAAATGGATTTCCCTCACTCTATAATTCCTGTCGCTTTCTTTGCAAGACAAGCCTTTTTCTCGCTACAAGAACACGCTGGCCTCATTTTTGAGCTAACAAAGTGTAAACTACACTTTGCAAGCTCACCAAAGCGAACACACTGTACCAGAGCCACACACACACACACATGACGTGTGCCACTGGAGCATGTGAGTGAGACCTGAGAGTCTGCTCTGTGTGAACGGTCCATTAATCTGTGTGTTTAGGCTGGAGTTTACACAGAGTGAAGCAGAGTGTTCACACAGAAGCACACAGCTGCAAAGGACAAAGACAAAGCAGATTATTCTAATGTTGTGACTGAGATGAGTTGGATTGTTTGGCTTCAAAGTGCCAGGTCCATAAACACGAGGCGGACGTGTAGAGGCCGCTCAGGGGAAATGATGCGGACGACGGGGACGGGCCCCTCCTGTTTGAGTCAGACCCTGTTTAACCCGACCGTGATGAGGCTCTGACTTTATGTGTCACGACTGACCAGACACAGTGGAATGAGTCAGTTTAGACGAAGGACGCGCCGATCTGATACTGGGGTCAGATATCGGCTTCCAAATATCGGTCGATATCCTGGTTGGACATATAAACCGACATAATAAAACTATTTACAGGCCATAGTCGCACAGAAAGTCTCAGAATGTTTGAACTTTTATTTACACAAAGCTGTTCTGTCGTTCATTTCAATTTTAATCCGTGTTTGAATTTAATGACTTTTTTAAGGTGCGTAAATGTCATTTTTAAACTAATGCACAGCTAAAATGTTCAGTTTTACGTAATCATAATCATTTAATAAAAGCCCTTTTGGGTTTTTAGCCTCTTCCTGTCGCTGCTTTTTATAAACTGTCTTCTTTTTATTGTTATTTGTTACACGAGTGCAAAATTTTTAAATAAATGAAATAAAAAAATACTTGAGAGAGAAATAACAGTTTTGTAACATGTTTAGATCAGTTTTATTTTAGTTTAAATTAAATAAATGCTGTTTTCAGTCTCTGCTCTGGTATCAGTTGATATCGGGAATTGGCCAATACTTAAGGCCATAGTATCAGAATCGGTATCGGAACAGAACGAGTTTAGACTATGTAAAAAACACAGCTAGGCCAGTGACGTTTTCATCTGATCCTGTCACTTTGACCCTGTCACCGTCACGTTTTACTTTTCCACTATTTGCTCCGATCCCCAGAATAAATATGATGAGAATCCAGATCTCAGTGTTTGTGCAGTGGCCTCGGTCTGAGGACAAACGGAGACTTTCTGGGGCTTTCTGGTTTCTGCTTCTTTCTGCTGGAGTTGCTTTGACAGAGCTGAACTCGACTCTCTGTGTTATTTATGAGAAGTGCAGACGCAGCCCGGGCCTTTCACTGTGGTTGGAATCTGATCTCTTATACAGGCCGTATGGATCTGAAAAAACACACAATCAATGGCTTCCCTGAAAAGATAGCATAGTGTACACACAGTTACTTGTTTTAATGGAGGAGGCTGACAGTGTTTGGAGTCACGGGTCTGATAACGACCTGTTTATACTCGACTCACTAAAAACAATAAGAGTTTCAAGCAGCGACGATACATAATGCGGAGGATGAGCACAGGTTTATATCAGTACCATGTGGGGCGTGTTTGTGTTTGTGTTTGTGTCGTTCCCCCATCGACCAAAAACACAGACTAATTCTCGCGCTGCTCCTCCAGGCCAGCAGGGGCGCTCCAGCATGGGCCTGAGGGGGCACTAGCCTCCCCTAAAAGGCCCACACTCCCCCATAGCTGCCCCAAAGATGTTTGCCCCATTTTCACAGCACATCCAATCTCAACTAAAAATGTTCAAACGGCGAACGTGAGTCTCCAAAATGAGACCACAACAAAATAAAAATCCACATTATGTTTTATGAATCACTACAGACACTGACGACATTAAAACAGTGAAACACGGAGCAGGGTCGGGTTAGATGTGTATTTAAATGGACACAGCTAACCCGCTAACCCGCTAACCCGCTAACCGCCGCGTTACAAACAGGAAGTGATCATGTGCCATCGACTCTGGCTCCAATTCAGTTTACATTGAAAAACTTTGGCCCCTCTCTCTGTAACTGCTGCTGTCGTCACGGGGGGCCTCCAGGGGGGCCCTCCACGGGGGCCCTCCAGGGGGGCCCTCCACGGGGGCCCTCAGGCTCCGTTCACCGTGCGTGTGCCTCGGCGTGTCGTCTCTGTTTGGCCTGTAGCTGCAGAGAGATTCTGCTCTGATCGAGCCTCTTCACTCATGGATTAGCCATTAAAAAGCTGTTAGTGACTCTCACACACGCCGGGCCATTACAGACGAGGCAGAGGTTCAAATCCCTTAGACTTGATTCACAGAGTGCAATGGGAGGAGGTAATGGACATGTTATTACCCCCTCTGAAATCTGCAGCATCTCTGCACAGGCCATTAGGAGATTTTTAGATTTGTCGTTAAAACCACAGTGAAGACGAGTCAAAGCCCAGATACAACTGTGTTCTACTGTTTCCTCGTCACACACAGACCTGGAGCTGTGTTTTGTTTCATTCACACATGTTTGACTCACAAACCTGCACATTTAGGCTGAGTTCTTCTTCTCTCAAACTGAAAACACTCTGTTCCACCTTGTGATGTCATCATGTGGTGATACAGGAAGTGCTCCGCTGTGTTTTTAAACTCCACCTTCATTTATAGAATCATTTGGATCATTTGAGTCCTGGAGTTGACTGTTAACTTAAAAACTACAACTTGATGACATCACAAGGTGGAGCACAGCTTTTTGAGCTTTGGAGATGTAACAGACTAATAATAAAGTGTGACTCAAACATGTGAATGAAAAAACACAACTCCTGTTTTTGAGGAGGGAACATCATTAGAACATGTCTCTCCAGAGTGGGTTTTGTGTCATGTAGGACCTTTAAAGGGGAAATAAAGGCTGCACTTTACGCCGGGGCCAGATCACTCCTCTCTCTTGTTCTTTTGCTTTGGGGATGATATGAAATTGTAATATTGTTCTATATTTTGCCTGCTCTGCCTTGAGCTGCTGGAACACTGACTGTGGAGGTGCTGCACATCCTGGAAACATTAATGTCAGAAACAGAACTCAGAATAATGTTTTTAAATGTCTCAAACTGGTTAGAACTAAAACAGGTCAAAGATCTCTTTATTACTGTCATTTAAATCTTAGGCCAAACTGCCACACCCCAATATGTTTAAGAGTACGAGCAAAACACTGTGTCAGGCTCATGATTTTACTTATTTTCACTCAGTACCTGATTTTATTTTGACATTTCTGTGTCTCTGTGTGTTTTAGCAGCTTTTATTTTGTCATATCCATGTCCCTGTGTGTTTTTGTGTGTTACTTCCTGTCCTGTTGCTCGTTTGCCCCGCCCTAATGTCTCCCCCGTGTCTCGTTTCTCTGCGTGTTCAAATAAACTCTGTGTTCTGCTCTGCCCTCTGTTGGTCCATCGTCAGTGTCACGTCGTCTAAGTTTCCATGTTTGGGGTTTTGTGTTTAGTTTTTACTTCTGATCTTTGTTAAAGTTCACGTTAAAGGTCCTAAATCACATAAAACTGACTCTTGTAGCTTTAACTCATGTTCTAATGTTGTTCCCTCCTCAAAACCAGACCTGGAGTTGTGTTTTGTTTCACTTTATTATTCGTCTGTTACATCTACAAAGTTCAAAACGCTCTGTTCCACCTTGTGATGTCATGAAGTGGTAGTTTTCAAGTGAACAGCTCCTTTTACCTTTAGTTCAGCAGAAATAAGTGTTAGTTCCAGAGCTGAAATCAAAGTCCAAATGATTCTATAAATGAAGGTGTGTGGAGTTTAAAAACACAGCGGAGCACTTCCTGTATCGCCACATGATGACATCACAAGGTGGAACAGAGTGTTTTCAGTTTGAGAGAAGAAGAACTCAGCCTAAATCTGCAGGTTTGTGTGTTAAACGTGTGAGAATCAAACAAAAACACAACTCCAGGTCTGTGTGTGACGAGGAAACGACATTAGAACATAGAGAATAGAGTCACGTTGCCTCTTTAAAAAACGTTTTAAGTCCTGCAGTTTTGGATCCTTCTGGTTAAAATGACTAATTTGCTGAACATCCATTGGTAAAATAAGTGAGACAGAGTGTGGTCCATCACAGACTGCAGGATGTTCAAAGTCAGTGTGAGTTATTTTGTTTCGTACCTGGTTTTGTGTTTCGTTGTTTAACGGTAACGACATTTCCTGCACATTTTTGTTTGTCAAAATCACGACCCAGGGATATTTTTGGAAACAAAGGCAGCTCCTGTTTACTGTCTTTACTTGAGCTCTTCAGTAGCCAGCAGCACAAACACACAAACACACAAGCACGAACACACAAGCACAAACACACAAGCACGAACACACAAGCACAAACACACAAGCACAAACACACAAGCACGAACACACAAGCACGAACACACAAGCACAAACACACAAACACACAAGCACGAACACACAAGCACGAACACACAAGCACAAACACACAAACACACAAGCACGAACACACAAGCACACAGCACTTCATTAAGAGTGTAGGAGGCAAAAAGAGGAGGAAAAAAACACACACTCCTCTGCTCCAAACACACGATAAAGACACACACTCCTCTGCTCCAAACACACGATAAAGACACACACTCCTCTGCTACAAACACACGATAAAGACACACACTCCTCTGCTCCAAACACACGATAAAGACACACACTCCTCTGCTCCAAACACATGATAAAGACACACACTCCTCTGCTCCAAACACACGATAAAGACACACACTCCTCTGCTACAAACACATGATAAAGACACACACTCCTCTGCTACAAACACGACTTACAAAAATCTGAATTAGTTTTTGATTTGCACCTCGGTTTTGCCAGATGAGCTGCATATGTGCAGGTTGTGTGGATGTTGTGTGCAGTTGTGTGGAGGTTGTATGGATGTTGTGTGCAGTTGTGTGCAGGTTGTGTGCAGTTGTATGGAGGTTGTGTGCAGTTGTGTAGAGCTTGGTCAGGTCCTGGCTCCTGATGGCTCCTGCCGTGGCCTCCTGCTCTGACAGGTGGCCCCTGTTGTCTCAGTGTTGGGTCGATTGCTGTGCTGTTTCAGACACCACCACAGTCTATAGGCCATATATCATATTTAACCCCCACCACCACCACCCCCACCCCCACCACCCCCACCACCACCACCCCCACCTCCACCATCTGGGAGTATGACATCATCACATTCCAGTGTGAAACCCTCCAATAGGCTGCATTCATGTGACATCACCACATTGATGAGATTTCTATGAATTTTCCTTTTGTCAAAGTTCAGACGCTCGTCCTGGTTTATGGTTCATTCTCATTTTTTGCTGTAGAGAAAGTCAGAACATGGAGAGATTGTGAATCGCTCATGTCTGTCTCTGATGTGGGTTTTTCATCGAGAGCTCTGTGGTCAGACTGAAGACGCTTGAGCTCATCCAGAGAAAAGAAATGAAGAGTTAAAGACAATCCATCTTTGAAAGTGATGAGGCCTTAGACACCACCTCCTGTTTATAACTCCATCTTCAGAGTTAAATCTAAACAAGGAGAACAATAGTGTCAGAACGCTAACAGCCAGTCTGCAAACCCCCGTTTAAAATCTTTTATTATTATTTATTTTGTTTCAAAAACAGAAAATGTCCCATTGAGTTATATCATCAAATTATAATGTAAAGTTAAACCTTATGAACCAGAGCAGCACAAATAAAGGAGGAGTTTTATTAATTTCATTTAATAGCATTCAAATTCAAACTCTTTTAACATTTGTAAGTTAAATGAGTTTGTTTCCTTAAAGTCATATTTATGTATAAAACGTCTGGAGGCGACTGATTTGAGACACTGTGGCTCATCAGGGACAGAAATATGCACAGCCCACGACTCCTGAGATTTAGAGATAAAATGTCAAAGGCACGAGCCCACACATGTGCCTACAGCGCCCCCACATGGACCGGAGGAGCCGGAGTGTTGGTGACAGTGAAATGGCTGTGTGGGCATCGTCAGCCACTGCTCCATCAGAAATGCTCCTCAGCTCCTCGTTTAGATTCTGGTGAGAAAGAATCATTTACATACTGAGTGACTTCTGCAAACAAACTCTACCACCAATGTTTCCTAAAACGAGGGCAGTCGACCTGAAGAAGGTCTCTGAGGATGAACACCTGCAGCGTTCAGCTTTTTAAAAGTCTATAAACAAAATACACTGTTTGCAATATTGATGTTTATACAGAAAACAGCTGATGTCAGAAACACAGCCTCTGTCCCCTAAACGGCACACGGCTCCATCGAAAACATATTAACACAGTGTTAAAGTGTAAAATGTGTTTATCTTCACCAAACAGTGTGTTTTGTGTTTCAGGTGGACCGTCTAAGTGGTCGTCCTCTCACTGTGACTGCTGCTGCAAAAGCCACAAGAGCGAACAAGAAGGAGAGAGCGGCACCTCCTTCAACGAGCTCTCCACCTCCTGCTCGGAGTCCCAGTCCGAGGCCAGCTCCCCCCAGGGCACCGTGATCCGAGGACCCGTGTCCCGCCCCCAGTGCAACGCCCAAACTCTGGACCGCTCCATGGCGAAGGGCCCCTCCCACATCCAGCAGCAGGCCGAGATGAGACGCAAGACGGACATGATGAGAGTGAGGACGTTCGGCGCCGCTAAGGGCAGGAAAATCAACAAGGAGAAGATGACTCCGGAGCAGGAGCTGGAGAAGTGCATCCAGGACTTCCGGCGCATTAAGATTCCTGATCACTTTCCGGAGAGGAAGTACATGTGGCAATCAGAGCTGCTAAGAAAGTACCGGCTCTGAATGAGAGAGAGAGTGAGAGCGATCACTTTACCACTGCTGAGAGGTATCAGGATACACGGGCTAAAAACAGCAGCGCCCTCAAGACACAAGCTGTATTATATGAAATGAACACACTTTCCCGCCAGCACTAGAACGTCCCGGAGCACAAGTACGAATCCGCCCGGGTCTGTGGTTCCATTGAGCACAGAGTGACAGGCACCAGTTTAAATCAGGTTTATCTAATGTTTGACTTGTTCTGAGTGTTAGCACCGAAACTGTCGCACCAAGCAACAACGCAACCTCAGGGCGCCATCGCTTCAAGAAGAATGGAAACAAAAAAAATGTAGAAAAAAAGTCCACCTGTGACGTAAGAGCACAAAAAAAAAACAAAAAAAAAAACAACTTATGAATGAAACGACACCTTAAAGACGTGACAAAGCTTTAGCATCAGTGAGCTAACGTGGAAATAGTAAATGGGGCACATTTTTATACAGCGCTTTGCCACATTCAAGCCTCAAAGCATCAACCACCACCCACGATCACATACACACACACACACACACCAGTGTACGCACGCGCCAGTGCACACACACACTGGGGTTAAGTGTGTTGCCCGAGGACACAACATTAATCTGTGGGAGCAGGAATCGCACCTCCAACCTGTGGGTCAGTCGAGAGAAGGATTAAAACCACAAAGCTTTGGATCAATGGACAAACGCTCTACCAACTGAGCCACGGTTGCCGCTTCAACATGGCGGCACTTTGTTGCTTTGACAGAGTGACCTCAGAGTGTGTGACCTCAGAGTGTGTGTGACCTCAGAGTGTGACCTCAGAGCGTGTGACCTCAGAGCGTGTGACCTCAGAGTGTGACCTCAGAGCGTGTGACCTCAGAGCGTGTGACCTCAGAGCGTGTGACCTCAGAGCGTGTGACCTCAGAGCGTGTGACCTCAGAGTGTGACCTCAGAGTGTGTGACCTCAGAGTGTGTGACCTCAGAGTGTGTGACCTCAGAGTGTGACCTCAGAGCGTGTGACCTCAGAGCGTGTGACCTCAGAGTGTGACCTCAGAGCGTGTGACCTCAGAGTGTGACCTCAGAGCGTGTGACCTCAGAGCGTGTGTGACCTCAGAGTGTGTGGCGTGAGGCGATGGTGTCACTCGTTTATCTTCACTTAACACAAACTTGTTTCTTCCAAACTGCACTGCATGTCATTTCACCATAAGCATAATATGCAAACTCAGAAAAGACACTTGGGTTCACTTTTCGTGGCGGAGCACTGACCTGTCGGCCGTGTCCGTCTGTGTTGGATCGATGATGTCGTCTGGTATGTGAAGCCAATGAGTGTTTGACAAATCCTTGACTTTAAGTGTGCAAAAAATCTAATAAATGATTGAGAATTGTATGTGGACGTTGGCTCTTCATGACGTGATGACGCTGCAGGTTTGGTCTGGTCAGTTGTGACGTTTGCCTCATTTAGGATCATTTATTTATTTATGTGTTTCCGTCTTTGGGGTTGATCCTTGTTTGATTGGTTGATCTACAGCAGGGGTTTAAAGTTTTTTCCTTGGTGGGTCAAAATGAATGTGCATTAGAAGGTCAAGGGTCAAACCTGATGACACCTTAAAGGTAAACTGCTGCCGTGTGCTGAATAGGAAATGACCTATGACCTTCGACTCTGGCTCCAACTGTAAAACTGTGTCCCCTCTGTCTGTAACTGCTGCTGTCACTTGTCAGTTTGGTCTTTTTCACTACAAATGAAAATAGATTCTTTTTTAAATCTCAGAGGCTCCTCATGGGCCAAATTAGACCATCTGGAGGGCCAAGCCTGGCCCGTGTGCCTCGCTTTGGGCGCCCTGATCCACTGTATATAATGATTCATATCAGAGCATCACTGCTCCGCCTCCAGCTCAAGGCTCCAGAGTCTGTCCGTCTTCCTCTTGACTTTGTAATCTGATTTTTCATTCAGAGATGAACCGGAGGAGGATCCAGTGAACAGTATAAATAGACACATATAACTGAGCATCCCGAGCGTGCGCCATAGGAAGTGATATTTATAGAGGCTTTTCTTGTCACTTTGCTTCATTTGCACAGATTCAAAACCGATGAGCATCAACCGTGAACAAAGAGCAGTCCATCATTTATAATCACGTTTATCTGGACTTTCTGTTTGAAAAGCTCCTCTCCTCATCACTGAAGTAATAATAATAATAATAATAATAATAATAATAATAATAATAATAATAATGCAGGTCTTATGTAGGTATTTTTGGACCCTCAAACAATAAGAAAACATTGTGCATTTAGTTCAGTTAAATTCAAGTTTATTTCTGTCGCACATTTAAACGTCTCCAGACCAAAGTTTCACATAAAAGTACAAAAACCACACACACAGATACATGATGTGATGCTGCTGTGAATCCAACACCTGGATGAAAACTCACTGTGTTTGTGCAGATCAAATCCTCTCAGTCTCAGGACGGGGGACGGGGGGGGGGCTCTGTATCGGCCTGACCTCGCTGGCCTATCCCACAGACCTGAACCTGCCCCCGTCACTCTCCTCTCGCTCAATATCTTCAGATCCCGACCCTGAACTATCATTAAATACAATCGATATCCTGCATCCTTCTCCGAGGCTCCAAGTAACATTAAAAATTCAATCAAATACAGCAGTGCAACTTCTAACGGGTCTCATTTGTCTCGCGGGGTTAACTGAGGCCGTGTCTTTCTGCAGTTTTATGTAACGTAAAGACACAAAAACAGAAGAACTAAAGGCGACGATGCTCAGAGAACGTCACACACGAACACAGTCCAGAGGTGCAGCCAAACCTCACCCTGAACACGTCTTTATCAACATTATATTTACGTTAGATTAGGCCCTAGTCTCTGCATCTCTGGATGGACTTATATGGAGCTGTGTGTGCTGTGCGTTCAGCCCCGAGAGCAGCAAAGAAAAACAAATCTATGAAACGTCTTTAACTTTGGACTGAAGAAGTGAAAAGCTTTGTTCTTGCTGCATTTGGTGCCACAGAGATCAAGCGTATTCTATTTGTGGATAGATATGTGTTACTGGTATCAGATATCGGCGGCGATATTGAACATTTTGGTGGATCAGATATCGGCCCCAAGATACAGGTTCATTGATCGATAAACTGCTATATTAGGATGATTTACTGAACGATACAAACACAAAACGCCTTGTTACTTTATGATAAAACAGTTACAAAATATTCCCAAAACGGCATTTATATTTAAAGGAAATAATCGATGTTTTCTGTATCGATATTGGCAGAAACTTAAAGCCAAAGTATCGACATCGGTATCGGAACAGGAAAAAACTGCATCGCCGTATCCGTAGTTCAATTTTTTCCAGTAAATTCTGTATTTCGAATGGTGAAAAGTACTCAAAATGGCTCCTATAAACAGGAAACTGAAGAGCAAAACCTTTTTATTTAAATGTCGACGTGCAAAAACAAAACTCAAACACAACTGACATGTTTTGAAAGTGAATGACTAGAGCTAATTTAACAAAACCACAATATAAAACACGAGCGTACACAAACCACACGGTGGATGAACCTCGCTGAACGACCGCAGCCTCGGCCGACTCGAAAGGAAATGGAGTTTACACGATATTCTCCAGAATTCACTTTTACAGCACAAACAGAATAAAAAAGTCAACGCTCCAAGTTCAACAACAACAACACCGCTCATAAAAACAATATCTGCATCTCCTCGTCTCTTCACATGTGAGTTTTAATCCTCCGGGACCGCGCGGTTGCATCTGTTTGCTCGACGCGTATTTCCTGCACTCATTTCCAAAAAGGGTCATCGTTTGAATCCCTATTGTGCCGCGAGCTGTGATTATCCTAAGCCTACATACAGTGGTCCCCTTTCATGACGGGCCTGCGGGGACGCACTTAGAGAAACGGGATCCAATTTGCGGCCGCCGAGCACATTTGGGGTCTGACTCTGGCCTGATTCTGCCAAGTCCAGCGCGTGAAACACCAGTGGAACGTATTAGGAATGAATCTGCAGGGAAAGTGACAAAATGGAGGTGAATGTCACGGACGTCAGCGTTAGTGTGAAATGTGTAGACTTAGGCGACGTGTCCGGGATTCTGCGGCTTCACGGCTCTCAGGAGAAACTGGGAATCGAATTAAACATATGTAGGAGTGTGTGTGCTTATGTAGAGAATATAGTGAGAATATGACACGACAAAGTATTTAACATCTGCACAGGCACGGGGGGAAATGACATTTAAAAACACAAAGGTTACACAGGGACGTTGTTGGATATTGTACCTACAGATATTCCACTGGTGCCTAAGATTACGCTCAACTGCTGTAGTTTAGTTTCTGATTATTTCACGTAGATTTTTGAAGACACATCAAAAAGTGAAGCATTTTAGCAAACATTTTCAGTCTGTTCATTTCAAAGACTCATTTTATCTACAAACTAATCACCGAGACATGACCAAGGCTTTCTAAAAAAAATCTAAAAAAAACAAAACAAATACGTTGCACAACAATAAGAATAATTAAAAAAAAGTAAACTGTTATTATGATGACAAATATTTTCCGTGTCTCCTGCTTTGCTTCTGAGCTGATTCTTGTTTTGTTCTTGAGATAATCTGGTTAAAAAAATGCATAAAAATCAGAAAAAAGATTCAGTTCTTTTAAAAAATGAGATGTTCACATTAAGGGACTGTTCAAAAGAGCCGATTCTTTTATAAACGTCACATCAATACTGCATCTGAGACATTGTAAAAAGACATTTGGTTGAGGTAACATCTAATATAAGCAAAAAATAAAGTCAAAAGTTTGGACACATCGTCTTATTCAGTGTTTTGGGGGTTTATTTTCATTATTTTTACTACTTTACTGCATTTTATAAACATACATCAGATATAAGACGTAAGATATGGCTGTACTGTAGATCGATAAACCAAAGGGCGGCCCGTTTGAGGATGAGTCTTTTGTGTGTGTATAAAATGCAGAAAGTAGTGAAAACAAAGCCCATAGTTGTGTTCGTGCGGGGCTGAACGGGCTGACGTGTCTGACAGGTGTCTGTATAGTGCTGACTTCGGCGGGCGACTGGCCAAAGTCTACTCTTCCACTTCTTGGCGCCACCTTCTCCCAGAGCTGCAGGGTTTGGCGCCAGCTCCCCGTCACAGCGTGGGCACAGTGAGGGACTGATCCATCTGCAGACGGGGACACGGCACCGCTCTGCCTCACTCCAAACTTCACGCAAAAGCCTCTGAGATCCACTTGGCAAAAGTATAAAGCGCCGGCTCCAGGTGCTCTGTTCCTAACGATGCCGAGGTTGTGACTGTAAAGTGGGGCAGGTTTGTGGATGCGCTCTCCGGGCTGGACTCCCCGGGGACCGCGGAGGAGGGAGGTGAAGAACAGCGTCCTCCCTCGTCTCGTTACAGGGTCAGAGCGGTGGACTGGATGTGCCACGGTCCTGCAGGTGAATACTTCAAGTGTCTCCTCCCTGTCATTTTCCCCCTCATTACCTTATCCCCTTTTCAAGGACTGCCCTGAAGAATATACCGGCTCTATTAAGCCGTTCTGACCGGAAATCCCACCGCTCGTAAATCACCTCCGAGGGCCGAGGCAGCGCGGAGGGAGAGGACTCTGGTCTGTGCAGTTAAATAAATCAAACACAGGACTAGAGGATATTACACTGGGTAAAATACTGTAGTACCAGACAGTAAATCCAGAAGCAGAGAGTGTGTTTGAGTTTCAGTGGTGGAATGTAACGAAGTAAAAGTAGTAGAGTATTTAATGTACTTAAGTATCTGTACATTACTTAAGAAAATTTTACAGCGGAAACGTTTTACTCGAGTACATTTGAGAGCAGTATCTGTACTTTCTACTCCACTAAATTTTTGAACTGGACTGAAAAGTAAAAGTATTTTGTATAATTGTGTGAGATCTGAGGGAAAGGCTGAGGGTTTATTTTAACACGTTCATAATTTAAACAAAACAAAAATATACAAATAAAAACAGAAAAAACCCCCGATTGATTCAGTTTTTTCTGTTTCAGCTCAAATCTTTAACAAAATCACCACATTTGAAGCTTTAAAAGACTCAAAATCTTTACTTTTTACTCTTTAAGTTCTCTTTTAACAGGTACTATAATACTTTTACTTGAGTAGATTTTTCATGTGATACTTTTACTTTTACTTGAGTATGTATTTGCTCTGGTATCTGTACTTTTACTTGAGTAACAGAACACAGTACTTCTTCTTCCGCTCCTGTCTGATGCCAGATCCACAGATGAGAATAGACTTTCACTGTCCAAACTTAGTCATTGATTTTTGCCGGTGCCATTACGGCAGGAGACTCTTATGAGATTACTCAACCTGCCTCTGTCAGCTAATGTTTCGGCCTTTTAAATAATCAGCCAGGGAACATCGGACAAAGTTTTTATACACTTTGTGCAATTAGGAGAGCAATCTGAAACCAGACCTGGAGGTGCGTCACAAAAAACACTTCAGAGGCTTCACAGGACGTTTGCTAAAGTTGATAAAGTTCTTCTGTAAAACGAGAGAAAAGAACCGTGCTCAAAATGTGAGGATAAACTTTTACAATAAAGAGGAGAATCTGTTCAGTTTGATTTGAAGAGAATGAGACTTTAACTAAAACAAAACCTTTAAAAGACACGAGTGAGGGACGTGTGACTAGAACAAGATACTGTCAGTGTAACAGGAGGAGGAGGAGGAGGAGGAGGAGGAGGAGGAGGAGGAGGATGGAGGAGGAGGAGGATGGAGGAGGATGGAGGAGGAAGGAGGGTGGAGGAGGAGGAGGAGGAGGAAGGAGGATGGAGGAGGAGGAGGATGGAGGAGGAAGGAGGGTGGAGGAGGAGGAGGAGGACGAGGAAGGAGGATGGAGGAGGAGGAAGGAGGAGGATGGAGGAGGAGGAGGAGGAGGAGGAAGAGGAGGAGGAGGATGGAGGAGGAGGAGGAGGAAGGAGGAGGATGAAGGAGGATGGAGGAGGAAGGAGGAGGAGGAGGAAGGAGGAGGATGGAGGAGGAAGGAGGGTGGAGGAGGAGGAGGAGGAGGAGGAAGGAGGATGGAGGAGGAGGAAGGAGGAGGATGGAGGAGGAGGAGGAGGAAGAGGAGGAAGGAGGAGGAGGATGAGGAGGAAGGAGGAAGGAGGAGGAAGGAGGGTGGAGGAGGAAGGAGGGTGGAGGAGAATGACAGACTTTAACTAAAACAAAACCTTTAAAAGACACGAGTGAGGGACGTGTGACTAGAACAAGATACTGTCAGTGTAACAGGAGGAAGGAGGAGGAGGAGGAAGGAGGAGGATGGAGGAAGGAGGATGGAGGAGGAAGGAGGAGGATAGAGGATGGAGAAGGATGGAGGATTATGGAGGAGGATGGAAGAGGAGGATGGAGGAGGGTGGAGGAGGATGGAGGAGGGTGGAGGAGGATGGAGGAGGAATGAGGAGGGTGGAGGAGGAATGAGGAGGAAGGAGGAGGATGGAGGAGGATGGAGGAGGATGGAGGAGGGTGGAGGCCTTGTGTATGGTGGTGGTGGTGCTTTGACTTTGATCTTATTCTGAGTGATCAGTGTCACAGACATAGACTTTATATAAATGGACACATCTGACCTGCCGCCGTGTCCAATATATATATATATATATATATATATATATATATATATATATATATATATATATATATATATATATATATATATATATATATATATATATATATATATATATATATATATATATATATATATATATATATATATATATATATATATATATATATATATATATATATATATATATATATATATATATACACAATGTTTTTTAAATAAATATTTTTACACAGTTCATGTGTCAGTGATGTGGCGTCAGTGAAGGAATCGGCTCTTTTGAACGATTCCTTAATGTGAATGGTTAGAACTGGATCTCATTTTTTAAAAGAAACAAATCGTTTTATTATTATTTATTTATTTTTTATGCATTTTTGCACTGATTTACACCAAATCAACACAAGAATCAGCTCAGAAACCACAGGAAACACGAAACACAAACAATACATTTGGCATCGTAATAAAATCTGTGTTTTAAAATAAATGTGTTATTGTAGTGAAATGTTTTACTTCTGTTATTCATAATTTAAAGGTTAAACTCACTCCTGTCTCTGTTTGAACCAGTTTAATCTCATCTGAGGTTGTTTCTCTGTGATCAGTTTGTAGATTAAATGAGCTCTCACATTTGTTTCTATCAGATAAATAAATATATAAAGTGTCAGACTTTTGAACGGCTCTTTGAAAGGAATCGAGCCAAAAGTCCCACCACTTGTGTCAATAAAAAAGTGGGACATTGTGTAAATGTGGCGAGGGTCTCGTGTTTGTTCTTGTAGATGTGGATGGTAAAAAGCCCGTCTCATTTCCTCACAGATTAAACGCTGCACAGATTAAACGCCGCACACAGATGGCGAGCTTGTTGCCTCCACATCAGCTGACCCGGGCCCCGCGCTGCTCCGAGGATCAGAGGAGCATTTGACCCACTGTAAACTCACACGTCAAAACTATTTATGCATTTGAGCTTTTTATGTTTTATAAAATACGTCAAAGAGCAAAAGGTTTTAATGTGAAATACAGACTCTGTTTTTATCTGTAAATACGACTAAAGTCACAATATTTAAACTGTAGTGTGTTTTATAATGAAAAAGCATCTACAGCATCAGGGGAGTGGGCTCGTTTCAGGGGCAGGGGGCTCGTTTCAGGGGCAGGGGGCTTGTTTCAGGGGCAGGGGGCTCGTTTCAGGGGCAGGGGGCTTGTTTCAGGGGTTGTGGGCTTGTTTCAGGGGCAGGGGGCTTGTTTCAGGGGCAGGGGGCTTGTATTAGAGGTTGTGGGCTTGTATTAGGGGCAGGGGGCTTGTTTCAGGGGCAGGGGGCTCGTTTCAGGGGCGGGGGGGCTGCTGTGACAGACTCTAGTGAGTAAATACCTCCACAGAGCTGTAGCGGTGAAAGCGTTAACCCTCCAGGACTCATTCGTCTCCATCGGGCTGAGCTCCGGTCGACACAAAGCCCAGATTACTTTCATTTTAGGCTTCAGACTTTCATTTAGCCGCACACTTCAAGCCATTATCCAGCCATCACAGAAACGGCACAAAACAAATGATATTTACCTCAAAGGCCGTATTACCCCGGGCTCAGGGAGGGGGCGGGGCCTAAAGAGGAGGGGGCGGGGGCTTTGACTCGGGCTGAAAAGTGCGTCTGTCACTGTGGATATGACGAGCAGAAGCAGCGACATGGAGAGGCCTTTGACACAGATGTCATCACGTCTAATCCTTTCATTTCTCTCATGTTGGGATTGGGAGTTCATCGCCATGGCAACCAAACCAAAATAATCCCCTAAAACACAAAGAGGATGAGACTGATGTTGATAGTGGCTTTAAACCAGAGCCGGACGAGTAGAAAGAAGGATGATTTATGACACCTTCTCTCCTAAAGCTGAATCTTTAAACTACAAGTGTCTTACAGGTGAACTACAGTCTCTACAGGTGAACTACAGGTGGACTACAGGTGAACTACAGGTGAACTACAGCTTCTACAGGTGAAACTACAGCCTCTACAGGTGAAGTACAGGGTCTACAGGTGAACTACAGGTGAACTACAGGGTCTACAGGTGAACTACAGGTGAACTACAGGGTCTAGAGGTGAACTACAGGTGAACTACAGGGTCTACAGGTGAACTACAGCGTCTACAGGTGAACTACAGGGTCTACAGGTGAACTACAGGTGAACTACAGTCTCTATAGGTGAACTACAGGGTCTACAGGTGAACTACAGTCTCTACAGGTGAACTACAGTCTCTAAACTATGGCCCTGGTACAAATCCTCACGTTGGGCCCTACATGTTGTTTAATGATAAAAGCTCATTACAGGTTTTTTAAAGGGCCCCTCGTTGCTCCGGGCCCCTGGATAAACAGCCCCTTTTACCCCCCCCTCAGTCCGACGGCCCTGTCTGTCTCGTACTAATGCCACACTGGCACATTTCTCGGGTAAAGTCTGACGTCTGGATATGAAAAGCAGACGACACGGGGCCCAGAGCCAAGAGCCAGAGTCAAGGTGAAAGAGAAGAGTGCTGACCACAAGATGCTGACGCGGGACACGGGTCATCAATCCTGTGAGGCCACCGCACGAGGGCCGCTCCGCTGTGAGGGTCACTTCAGACGAGGACGAAGCACCTCCCCACGATCACAGGAGAGACGTACCAGAGGAGATGTGCAGAAGGAGAAGTAGTAGAAGTAAAAGTAGGAGTATGTATGTGTACAGTGTTATTTTTATGATCCACTGAGGTTCGTCTGGTCGTTTATTTTAACAGATTCTTTTTCCAGACTGAGGTTTCGTTTGTTTTCATCCCCTGACAGTTTGTTGTGCTCGGTAGCGCCTCAGAGTGGTCACGTGACGCTGCTGTGACGTGTGCGGTCAGCTGATTTAAACAGGTTTTGGCGCTGTCTTCTCACCAGCTACTAAAGGTTTTGAGTCCAAGACAAACAAGAAAACAAAAATATACGCACGATTTAATGCTCGTGTAAGGCTTTAACACTTGTCCCTCTCTTTCTACAGTTAAAGGGAAGCAGCAAATCTGATAATTTTACTGTTTTTTACTATTTTTTTTGCTCCTGTTTAATCCAAGTCGTTCCTGATGAGTCTCGTGTCTTAGTTTTTGTCTCGAGCTGCAGTGTTCTGGACATTCTGTGAGCGCTGCAGGGAGTTCTGGTCCAGACCTACAGGAAAAGACTTACACTGATCCAGACTTTTCAGAATCCTCCAGTGTAACGTGGAGTTTTGTACCTGAGCTTCACCTTCAGTCCCAAAGCGAAGTAGTCCTGGTTTCATCGTGTCCCTCACCTTCGGGCACAGAAAGCTCCTGAAACACAACGCTGGGTTATTTTAGCTGTTCCCAAACGATAATGCGGCGCCATTTTGGATGCAGTACAAAAAGTAGGTCTGCCAAAAGCATGTCCCGTCTCCGCTGGTGTGTGCGGAGTCGACAGGGCCCCGTGAGCGCGAGCCGAGCCTCAGAGGGAACGCTGGCATTTCACACACGCTCCACGGTTTGGACAGTGCTCTCATTATACTCACAGTTTAAACAGGAGTGGTGGTCTGGTCCAGAGACGGCGTTCAGCGTCACCTGAGTCACTCCAGACGCACCGTGCATCGCTGTCATCCAAGCGTCCAGACCTACGATGAGAAATGACTTTAGGACGTGGTGATTCCGCTCCGTCTGAGGCATTTGAACGTTTTACCTACAGAAAATCAAATGTCGTCGTTGTAGATTTAGCCAAGACAAATGACTGGACGAGAAAAAAGACTGACTGCATAATGTTTTTTATGATTCACACACAAATATAGAGACTTGAGAGTCACATTAACGTCGTCATCTGAGCCAAACCTGTTTAGTTTTTATTTTTTATGTTTTAGAAACGCTCTCTCGTCTGAAGAGGGTGGACAACGTTAACACCCGGACCTGGACCTTGTTTTAATGAACCAAAGCCCAGGTTAGTCACGATAAAACATTACAAAAGTCACCTGTTTTTAAGGTGACTGCAAAGATTAATGCTATACTGGGGAACATTCCAAGCAAATTAGTGGCAGAACTCTTCTAGAAAACGTAGTTCAAGTTTATTTCTGTATCATATTTAAAACAGTTTGAGTTGAGCAAAGGGCTTCACATAAAAGTCAAGAAAAAATGAAAATACAGATACGTCAGACAGAAGAACAGAACAATAAAACACCTGTATGTCTGGTGTTAAATACCAGGGCGAAGAGGAGGGTTTCAGTCTAAACAGAAAAGGTTCTGTCTCCTCTGATCTTGAGTCTGTCTCTAGGCACAGCACCAGGAGCTGACCTCTGACCTCAGGGCTCTGGGTGGAGTATAGAGCTGCAGTAACTCCCTCAAATAAAGAGGACACAGAGAGACTGGACCCACAGAGAGTAGACTGGACCCACAGAGAGTAGACTGGACCCACAGAGCGCAGACTGGACCCACAGAGAGCAGACTGGACCCACAGAGCACAGACTGGACCCACAGAGCACAGACTGGACCCACAGAGCACAGACTGGACCCACAGAGCGCAGACTGGACCCACAGAGAGTAGACTGGACCCACAGAGAGTAGACTGGACCCACAGAGCGCAGACTGGACCCACAGAGAGTAGACTGGACCCACAGAGCACAGACTGGACCCACAGAGCACAGACTGGACCCACAGAGAGTAGACTGGACCCACAGACTCACACATTTAAACACAGTCAATAACAAATGGTTGCAAAAATACTAGTCCATAACCTCAAAATAAAACTCAAAGATAAACGCCACAGAAGCAAATGCCACAAAATAATCACTCAGTGTTCAAGATTGTTACGAAACTATATTTACTTTGGACTGCTTCAAAAAGTGAGCCAAGAAACTGTAAATAAATAAATAAAATTCCTGTCACTGATTGATGTTGATTTTGGATATCATTAGGCTTATATATTTTCTGTTATAAAGACAAATAAAATGTATGAATATTAGTTTCCTGAACATGGACTGAACAGAACACGAAAGCATTACAGTTATAAAATAAAAAGAGTAAAGTCTGAGCTCCAAACCACAGACTGAGAGCGGACGTAGACTCTGCATCAAAGACACTCACAAATAGAAACGAGTGAATCTGATGAACCGCACAGTCCTGTTTGGAAAAGACTGAGACCTGAGTGAACCTGAGCCTCTGTGAGTCACTTCTACACAGTCTATGGCTTTAAAGTACAGAACCACATGAAGCAAATCAAACATGCCCATCCCGCTTCATGCCCATCCCGCTTCATGCCCATCCCGCTTCATGCCCATCCCGCCTCATGCCCCGCCCCCGAGCGCTCAGGAGTCTGGCAGCTTCCACTTCCGTTCCCATATTTCCTTTATCAAGCGTCTTTGTTCAGTGTCATTGTGCCGTGTGAATAACTGGGTGCAGACACATGGGACGGACGCGTTCTGTGTGTTCTAGTTTCTCACCAAACGCACCTCAGTGTCTAAGCCGTGTCAAGTTTCAGCTGTTTCATGGCAGCAGCACAGGGGCTTGGGTGGGGTAAGTGGAGGTGTGCAGGGAGCGTACGGCAGCTACATAACAGTGAGGAGGAGGAGGAGGAAGAGGAGAGACAACGACAGTCCCAAAGGCTGCAGCAGTGAGGAGGCAGCTGGCTCAGAGGTGTGCGTCCTATTTTTAGTTTTTCCTCATGAAGATCTCTGTATCCACCAGCTGCAGGAGAAACCAAAACACTTCAACTTTACTTTAACTGAAATCAGCAGAATCGCTCCTGTCCTGCCCCGCAAACGCAGACTTTCAGACGGTATATATAACTTTACAACAAATCTAAGAATACGTCTGAAAAAGAAACGTTCAGGTGTAAGATTATGTTTTAAATACACACATTTGGAGGGTTAAACTCATGACTGAATATAATGCACACAGTCTATGGTTAAATGACATTAGAGGAACATTTCAGCACATGTTACGTTCCAGGGGGAAGAATTAAACTGTAACATACACAGATCTTTATTTTACATTTGCTTCATTGTAAAACACAGATCTGACTTGATAATAGAAACTGGTCCATCCACTTCATGTTCAAAAATGCAGAGCTGACGGGCCTCAGAGGCGTTTCACTCAACAAAAAAGTAGAACAAGTCCAGAGAAGTGGGCGTGGACAGGGGGAAGGTGAGAACCCGAGACAATAAACGCTCATGAAACGGTTTATTTTTAAAAGAGCCACATCTAAAAACACAAACGATTCGTCACCAAAGGCCCAAAGGTGAAGCTCAGACTGGAGTCGCCTCAGGACGATGCTGCGACAGACGCTTGACCAGTCTGACCACTGTGACCACGGCCCAAGTGACTCGTTTAAGGAGGAGCAGAGGGAGAGGTCAGCACAGAGGGAGAGGTCAGCACAGAGGGACAGAGGGAGAGGTCAGCACAGAGGGAGAGGTCAGCACAGAGGGAGAGGCCAGCACAGAGGGAAAGAGGGAGAGGTCAGGACAGAGGGAGAGGTCAGGACAGAGGGAGAGGTCAGCACAGAGAGACAAAGGGAGAGGTCAGCACAGAGGGAGAGGTCAGCACAGAGGGAGAGGCCAGCACAGAGGGAAAGAGGGAGAGGTCAGGACAGAGGGAGAGGTCAGGACAGAGGGAGAGGTCAGCACAGAGAGACAAAGGGAGAGGTCAGCACAGAGGGAGAGGTCAGCACAGAGGGACAAAGGGAGAGGTCAGCACAGAGGGAGAGGTCAGCACAGAGGGAGAGGTCACCACAGAGGGAGACGTCAGCACAGACAGAGACATTAACGTCTCTGTGACTGAAGTCTGACATGTGTAATGTGTCAGAGGCTCAGTGGAAAATGGTCGTCTCTTTAATAAACACATGAATCTACAAACAAACAGCCTCAGCTCAGACTCAAACACTGGCCCACGATTCTGAGCCGTTCAGAGTCTGAGCCTCGAGTCTGAGCCTCGAGTCTGAGCATCGAGTCTGAGCTCTGCCCACGAGCAGAAAAGAGGCTGTTTCATTTATTTATCAAATATGAAATATTGATTTGCTCTGGCAGAGGAGCAGCAGAACAAACGCTGGGCGGACGTGTCTCCGGCTCATAGATGATGTTTGGAGAGGATCTGTGGAGAGACGGCTGCTCGTCCTGTGTCTTAATCATACATGATTATACTAACAGTTTAACCTGTCCAGTGTGTTCACGGGCGCGGGGCGTGGACACGTGGGCGGGGCGTGGACACGTGGGCGGGGCGTGGACACGTGGGCGGGGCGTGGACGCGGCGCTGTGTGGTAATGTGTGCACAAAAGTAAAGTGTCCACACAAATATGCACAAAAAACTGGAACATCCAGTTGAGCTCGTTTATGTTTTTCACTGTATTTGTCTGAACCTCATCTCACACAACTCAACACACACCTCACACACTTTACACAACTCAGCACACACCTCACACACTTTACACAACTCAGCACACACCTCACACACTTTACACAACTCAGACACAGCACACACCTCACACACTTTACACAACTCAGACACAGCACACACCTCACACACTTTACACAACTCAGCACACACCTCACACACTTTACACAACTCAACACACACCTCACACACTTTACACAACTCAGACACAGCACACACCTCACACACTTCACACAACTCAGACACAGCACACACCTCACACACTTTACACAACTCAGCACACACCTCACACACTTTACACAACTCAGACACAGCACACACCTCACACACTTCACACAACTCAGACACAGCACACACCTCACACACTTTACACAACTCAGCACACACCTCACACACTTTACACAACTCACACACACCTCACACACTTTACACAACTCACACACACCTCACACACTTTACACAACTCACACACACCTCACACACTTTACACAACTCAGCACACACCTCACACACTTTACACAACTCAGCACACACCTCACACACTTTACACAACTCAGCACACACCTCACACACTTCACACAACTCAGCACACACCTCACACACTTTACACAACTCAGCACACACCTCACACACTTCACACAACTCAGACACAGCACACACCTCACACACTTTACACAACTCAGCACACACCTCACACACGTTACACAACTTAGCACACACCTCACACACTTTACACAACTCAGCACACACCTCACACACTTCACACAACTCAGCACACACCTCACACACTTTACACAACTCAGCACACACCTCACACACTTCACACAACTCAGACACAGCACACACCTCACACACTTTACACAACTCAGCACACACCTCACACACTTTACACAACTCAGCACACACCTCACACACTTTACACAACTCAGACACAGCACACACCTCACACACTTTACACATTTTACACATATCTTCATATTTACTTAAGACTCTTCAGTCATGAACCACTGGCATGACTCTCGTGTGTGACTCTCGTGTGTGACTCTCGTGTGTGACTCTCGTGTGTGACTCTCGTGTGTGACTCTCGTGTGTGACTCTCGTGTGTGACTCTCGTGTGTGACTCTCGTGTGTGAGTCTCGTGTGTGAGTCTCGTGTGTGACTCTTGTGTGTGACTCTCGTGTGTGACTCTCGTGTGTGACTCTTGTGTGTGAGTCTCGTGTGTGACTCTTGTGTGTGACTCTTGTGTGTGACTCTTGTGTGTGACTCTCGTGTGTGACTCTCGTGTGTGACTCTTGTGTGTGACTCTTGTGTGTGACTCTTGTGTGTGACTCTTGTGTGTGAGTCTCGTGTGTGACTCTTGTGTGTGACTCTTGTGTGTGACTCTTGTGTGTGACTCTCGTGTGTGACTCCTGTGTGTGACTCTCGTGTGTGACTCCTGTGTGTGACTCTCGTGTGTGACTCCTGTGTGTGACTCTCGTGTGTGACTCTCGTGTGTGACTCTCGTGTGTGACTCTCGTGTGTGACTCTCATGTGTGACTCCTGTGTGTGACTCTTGTGTGTGACTCTTGTGTGTGACTCTCGTGTGTGACTCTTGTGTGTGACTCTCGTGTGTGACTCTCGTGTGTGACTCTCGTGTGTGACTCTCGTGTGTGACTCCTGTGTGTGACTCTTGTGTGTGACTCTTGTGTGTGACTCTCGTGTGTGACTCTTGTGTGTGACTCTCGTGTGTGACTCTTGTGTGTGACTCTCGTGTGTGACTCTTGTGTGTGACTCTCGTGTGTGACTCCTGTGTGTGACTCTTGTGTGTGACTCTTGTGTGTGACTCTTGTGTGTGACTCTTGTGTGTGACTTATTTGCCCTGAGGATTAGTAACAAAAATTAATTAAACTAAGCTCAGTGTCTAGAACAGCCCAAAAGAAACTGCTGCGCCGCAAAGAAAGTTTACACACACACACACACCCCGACACACCCTCTCTCACACACACACACAAACACACCCCCTCACACATACGCACGCACACACACACACACACACACACAGTTTTAAATAAAGCCTCAGACAAAACTCACTCTCACTCAGTCTAAGGATGAGTCTGACACTGGGGCCACAGCAGAGGGGCCCCTGGGGGCCACAGCAGAGGAGCCCCTGGGGGCCACAGCAGAGGGGCCCCTGGGGGCCACAGCAGAGGGGCCCCTGGGGCCACAGCAGAGGGGCCCCTGGGGGCCACAGCAGAGGGGCCCCGGTCCTGCTGAGGTGGACACAGGTGAGAGCAGGAGGCTGTGGTCCTGATGGTCCATTAAAGACCTGGTCCTGAGAGCCTCTGTCTCTGATATGAACATGTGAATAAATGATGACTCCACTCTCTGTAAGAGCCACATGTGCGTTTTTAGAATTCCCCGAGTTCTGCTGACGTGCAGAAACACATCAAACATTTATGTTTGTTTGAAATATTCAAATGGATGTCCTGAACTTTCCCAACATAGCCCATCTGAAATATTTATTTTTTTGACTTGCAGGAGGCTGAAAATGAGCTGCAGAAATGTCATTGTGTCTGTGTATTTGATTTATTCTCATCACTCAAAGACACTCTCATTTTAGCTCCACTTTTCTCCATCTGTTTCAGGCTGTTTTTTTTTTCTTCTTTGTGTTTTTGAGCTGAGTGGAGGCTCTGGTGAAGCACCAGCAGAGGGAGTCCACGGCACACGCACACGCCCCGTGTCTGCAGTGGGAGGATTAAGTGTGAGACATTTACATCATTACAGGCCTCGATTTGAGCAAACTCCTCGGTGCTGGACAGAAAACAGCCTCAGTCTGAATAAATGACTCGGATTCGGCTCTTGCTAAATGTTTTTTTTCTTTTCTTTCAGTATTTTCTTGTTTAAAATCACAGTGAGCTGAAACTTTAGTATTTAGTGACATGTTGAGTGAATGACCTGGTCCGCCCCGAGGTGTCGCTCCACTCTCCTTTTCTCCACAGGTGGGTGTTTCTCTGTCAGAGCCGCGTCTGTGGCTCCTGTGGGGGAGTTTCTTCAGCCAGAGCCTTCTCTCCACAGGTGGGTGTTTCTGCGCTTCTATCTCTGTGTCTCTGTCTCTGTGTCTCTGTCTCTGTGTTTGTCTCTGTGTTTCTGTCGCGCGCTCACGGCTCTGTCCCGCGGCTCGTGAGCGCGTGCTCCTCCGCGCTGCGTCACGTTGACGTGAAGAAGTTAGACATTTTCTAATCGGAGAGAGTGAGACAGACAGCTGCACCGCGCGCAATGTGAGTTTATGTAAGTTTGCGTTTGTCTGTCGTGTTTGTGTCGTTGGAGCCGGTCTTACCTGTGCCACAGGTGAGAGACACAGGTGAGAGACACCTGTGGGAGACACCTGTGAGAGACTGAGAGACACCTGTGAGAGACACCTGTGGCACAGGGCTGTGTGTTACAGTGCTGTTATCGTGTACTCTGTGTTTAAACTTGTGTGTGCTCTTGTCTCTTTAGTCTCATGCTGTTTGTTGTTTCAGAGTGGGACATGCTGGATCACTGTGTCTCAGATGGAATTGTCCCAAACAGAGTTGGCTTTATGAAAATGGAGGACCTGTCTCTCATGGCCCTGCTGCAGTGTCCCGGGTGTTTGCAGCAGCTGGACTCGTCTGCCAAGGTCCTGCCCTGCCAACACACTTTCTGCAAACCCTGTCTGCAGAGACAGGAGCCGGTGCAGTCCCAGCTGCTGTGCCCAGAGTGCCAAGCACCGGCCCATGCGCAGACAGCAGAGGAGCTCCCCACTAACCTCATGCTCGTGCGCCTTCTGGAGGGACTGCAGATCACCCAGGGGCCCGCAAACACCACACTGACCCCCCACTACAACGTGCCCTCGTCCCTCTCCCAACACAGACCGGAAGACACTGAAGGAACACAGTCGGACAGCTCTGGGTCCAGGGACAAGTACGGACAGAGTGAGGTGAGTCCAGCCCGTCTCACAGTGATGTGGACGACTTCACAACGACAAGGACCCAAACAGAAGAGCGCTCTGTGGGATCACACACACTCAAGCACCCTGGGTGTGATTTTATTATGAAAAGTTTATTATACAGCACAGTTTAGTTTGGCTTCATAAAATAAAATGCTCCCAGACAAATATAAATCATTGATACTTGTTCAGACGCATCACTCCCTCTCAGGACACCTCATCAAATGCCTTTAAAGTGTCTAGCACTTTGGATCAACTGCAAAAGCAATTATAACATTGACACATTCTGTCGAGAGTGAGTTTAACGTGAGGCCCGTCCCAATAATGATCATGATCACACAGATTTAACAATGTGAGTGTAATCCCTCAGTCTGCAGGTCTGACCGTTTTATTTGAACATTTTGACACATTCTGTAGTTTAACGTGAGGCCCGTCCCAATAATAATCACATGGACTTAACATTCAACACATGACGGAGCGAGACTCTCTGGGGTTCGCCGTTTATCTTGGGACTTTTCTTTGTCCTAAAGGGAAGATTCAGGTCATGTTTGTGTTTGACGATGACGTTGGAGCTGGAGACGGTCGAGTTATGAACTTCTGTGACTCATTACAGGCACAAACAGACTCAAGTGTTTCATTCTGCTGTTTATTTTCCTCACAAAACTGCAGCTTCGATATTATTTACTTCAGCGACATCTCACTCTTCGGGCAGGCCCAGCTCGGCGCTGTGTTAGCAGGACAAACTTTACAAAGTCTGTGTAATCCCTCAGTCCGGGTTTGATCTGTAGCAAAAGAGATGGATTTTTTCTCTTTTTCTCCATCTCCTTCCAGCTAAACCTTCTGTAGTGCAGCTTTAAACTCGTGTTCAGCTCTGACAGACCCAGACAAACTGTTTCTTTGTTAAGATCAAGTTGTGTTGGAGAAAGTTGGAAGCTGTAGCGAAACATTTATAATATCGCATTGGGTTTTTTTGAGGATTTGTTTAGGCCCTTTCACCTTTGTGCAGCTCCTGATCCTCAGCCAGGACTCGGTCTGTCATGTTTACAGATTTTGCAGATTGATTTATTGCTTAAGAACAATAACAATATTTAAATTTCTTCATTTAGACATTTGTATTTACTGGCAAATAACCTTAAAGTTGAATTATCCCTAAAAACTGTTCCAAAATAAGTCAAAATGTAATACTTTTAGTTAGTTTGCATCTTTAATCAGTCATAGAAGTCAAATCTAATGGAAAAATTAACAAAAAAGTTCCTCACTAGTGCAAACAAAGTTCCCACGATAAAACGATCATTCCATCCGTCACGTGTCGGTAGTTTTCAGGTTCAAGAATGTGATGATGTCATTCGCTCGGATCAGGGCAGAGGCCAAACGACTTCACTCCTATGACTTTCTACCCAGTTGACAGGTTTAAATTTGAGCTTTTCTTTTACTCTGAATAACACCTGGACGACTGAGGAATTACACACACAGTTGTCCTTATTGATTACGTCGTAGGTAAAAGCACAGATGTTGAACCTGATCATTTCTATCAGTGATTAGACCCAAAAACTCACTGTGTCGCAACAAAAAGCTGAATTTGAACAGTATTAATCGTGGCTGACCCTGTTTGCGTTGACTTATAGAATGTTGTGATGTCGATGTTCTATGGTCCCTGGTTTATCGCGGGGGTCACGTTCTAAAAATAAGCTTTATTTTTTACATTATTCTCTCTGTTTTTGTCTGTAAAACCCCTCACCACACACTTTATACACTTTTCTCACACAGGCGTTAACATTTTCTCACATTTCTCTCTCGTTTAAACTCTCTCAAAGTTCAAACCTTCGTAGGCGTCTTTGTCGGTGCAGAACGTTTCATCGACATTGTGGGTTTTGTCGGGGAGAAAACAAATTGCAAACGTACAGCACTTCAGAGTCACACTGAGATCCAACGTTTATGTAAATTTGTCTGAACACATTCTGTCCTGAGAGGAGACTGAACACTAAACACCAAACACCACGATATAGTGAGGGACGACTGTGATTATTATCGGGGTCGATCCAGGGCATGTGCTGGAAAGTCCGGGCACGTTTTCGTTTTTTTTTTTAATTATATCGTCCGATGTTCGTTTTCGCAATCGTCCCAATAAATGATAAATTCAACTTGGTCACTCTCTCCCGCTCTTCTGCTTGTGTCGGGTCTGTATCCGGTTTCCCTTTTGCTCAGACCCAGACCTGAGCGATGCAGCTGTTGTGTTAATTCCTCGGTTCCATCTGGCATAACTCCATAACTCCTCAGCGAAGTCTCTTGGCTTAAATATCAAAATCAGGTTGAAATATTTGAGAAGCTGGCGCAGATGATGAGTCAAACTGACACTTTCCCTCCTCCCACATCTTCAGATCTGATGTGACAGTGAGCTCTGCTGCTGCTGCTGCTGGAAACACACAGCTCAGGTCTTTATGAGGAGCAAAAACAAGACGCTAAACGCTCGGGAATATCCATATAAGTCCAATAGGTCAAGGGTCAAGGCCGGTCACGATCACACATTTTGAATATAAACACATTTCTGCCACTGACACAAAACCCAAGAGCAGATTTAAAACACACAAACTATTTAAAATCTACAATATTGTTCAAAATCATGAGCTGCGATAAATAAACAGCAGAATGAAACAGTTTAGTCGTTAGTTTGAGTCTGTAATGAGTCAGACACGTTATTTATTCAAACTTTTACAGCTTAAATCTGATCATAGAGACGCAACATAAACAAAAATGTCCCAGGAAAGGAAAGAAAAAGTAACACAAGGTAAATACTGACTCCAAAAAATCTTGTTCCATCTTTTATATATAGAATAAGTTGTTATATTTTCAGAAAAATACCAAACTTCTGTGTTCAGTCCAAAGCTGTGAGGCTCCTGCTCTTGTGTTGGTTCAGTCCATGTTTGTTTGCTCGTTTTTACTTTGTCCAGAGCGTTAATGTCGTGTTTTCTGTCTTTACAGGTTTCTGGCAGATCTACTTTACCAAACCAACGTAGAGTTTTGTTGAACGACGCCATCCTGAACTCTGGAAACTCAGCGTATTTGGCGGATGAGGACTCAGACTATGGAAACCTCAACGACAGCAGAAGGGTGTACAGCAGCGCCCCCAGTGGCCCGGCAGCTTTATGCAGAGCTCTGTGTGATTTTAGCCCACAGGAGATGAACCTGCAGGACAGTCAGTACTGCCTCGCCTTCCTCAAGGTCTGTCTGTGTGAAAACGCTCATTAAAACACTCGTCATACACTGGAGACTGTGCACTTTAGTCACAAAGGCCTCAGAACATAGAGAGAAACGTAAACGGAAACAGTGAGTGGGATGTGATGGTGGGAAGTATTTACATTTGGTACAGGAAGTGACGTAACAGACACGTCCAATGGGAAACCCAGCGGCTCTGCCAACCCCCGACTCCACTTCTAAACGACAAAAACAGCAGGATTCATGATTATTCTCCGGTGACATTTAAATAAGACAGAGGATGTTTTATTAATAGCAACATCTTTACACTTTATATGTGTCACATCAGCCGCAAATGAGCTTCTTCCTGTCAGATTTAAATAAACGATCAGTAAAGACAGTCAGGAAAGCAAAGATGTCAAAGTCAGATTCCTCCTGTAGCGTCTGAATTTAATATTTTAACCATAAAAAAGTAAAAATAGTGTAGTAGTGGAGCGAGTGGAGTGAATAACACGAATCTGAAACGCACCAGCAGCTTCCACTAATGGCCAGAGCTATTTGTCCTTTCTCCGCTGCTGTGACTGTTACTTAGCCTAAAGGATTCTCCAGCGTTACGTAAGAAGCTCCGTTATGGCTCTCCTTCCATTAAAGAAAGCAGAAGCTGAAGCAGAAACCTTTTACAGCACATGGTCCGAGGTTAGACTGGTCACTGAAAGGACTTTGCCTCAAGTGAAATGATGTAATGTGAGTTTAGCTCCGGTTAAGTTTCATCTCCTTTGGCTGTTTTTGTTTCTTGTTTCAGGGGGATATCCTCACGTTCATCAGACGAGTGGACGAACACTGGATTGAAGCGAAACTCGGGGCCAAAACTGGGATTTGCCCTCTGCAGTTTCTCGAGGTTAGTGCTTCTTTTCTCGTGCGATTACTTCAGCCTTTGTTGGGTCCATCTTTCTCTCCTTTTACGTCTCAAATCCGGTGGGAGGGTCGTGACCTTTGCACCGCGTTGGAGGTTCACACCTGCGGTTCGGGGTGGATGAAGTACTCCACTTTGTTACTTAAGTAAAAGTACAGATACAAAGGTAAAAAGTCAAAGTATCACATGAAAAATCCACTTACGTAAAAGTAAATGTAGAGATATTGATTCAAAATGAGACACATTTTATTCAGCAGTAAAAATACAAACCCATTTCATCAGTTTTCTTATGAATTTTGTGTTTTTATTTTTGTTTTACTCAAAGTCAAAGCTTGAACTCTTAAACTTTAGTCAGGATGTTTCCACAAACATAAAAATAAACCCTCAAATCATATGAAAAGTACTTTTACTCTTTAGTCCTGTTCAAAAATGTAGTGGAGAAAGTACAAATACTGCTCTCAAATGTACTCAAGTAAAAGTAAAAAGTACACACTGTAAAATGTACTTAAGTAGAATTTGTATCTGTACTTTACTCCTTGTACTTCGTTACATTCCCCTGGTGTGACTCTGTGGGGTCGGGTCGTGGCGTTTGCTCTTGTGGCTGACCCTCTGTTGGGGAGTGACGCTCATATTCGTCCTCACTTATTTCCTGTTTACCTCCCCACACACGTTTTGACCATATTTTACTCATCTTCCTGTTTGTTCTTGGCTCCGTGTGCGCTCTCTCCTCCGTCGCTGTTGTCTCTCTCTGAGCCTGCCTCCTTGTGCGGTGCAGCCAGGCATGAAGACGCAGTAATGCTCTCTCTGCTTGGGCGGCATCACAGCACATCACCGTGGCTTTAACCCTGCCGTGCTCGGAGCTCTCCATTTCACAGATCCGGCTCCTCTCTGAGCGCCAGTCGGCCACTCCTGGCTCATTTGAAGGGTACTTATCCTGGGTACTTTGACAGCTCGTCCAACAAGTTGTAGGGGAGTGGAGATGTAGGGGAGTGGAGATAAGTCTTCAGATAGTCAGTGTTTTTTTAGTGTTGGTTCTCACCTCTTTTCTTTTTTCATGTTTTCATTTCTTTTAGCCAAATTCGGTGACTGCCAAAATACTTGAAGCTAAAAGTCGAAAGGGAAGTGACTCTCAACACTGGAGCAAGCGTCAGGCCGCAGAGGCGTCGAGCAGGACTCTCCTCGGACCCTCTCAGACCTCAGGACCCACACCTGCCGTTTCTAACCATCGGAAACAGCACACGGGCCCCGGGAGCGGCCCGTACCCGCCCAAAGGCGAAGGGGGCGCCGTCAACGGCTTCAGCCACAAAGGTCATCACCACCGCAGCTCCGTGCTCCCAGCGGCTCGGAGCCGCTCGCATCCGTCCAGAGGGAACTCACAATCGTCCAGAGGAAACGCACACCTGTCCAGAACAAACTCACATCGACGGCGTCCGGACAAACAGGGGTCAGCGGTGAGTCACAGTTTTCACAGATTTAACTGAATAGATGCACAAAGTGTGTCCTGAGGCCTGACACCATAACAGTGACAAAGTACAAGGAGTAAAGTACTGTATAAGTAGAATTTTTAGGTATCTGTACTTTACTTAAGTACATTTTACAGTGTGTACTTTTTACTTTTACTTCAGTACATTTGAGAGCAGTGTCTGTACTTTCTACTGCACTACATTTTTGAACAGGACTGAAAAGTAACGTCCTGACTAAAGTTTTTGAGTTCAAGCTTCGGCTTTGAGCCAAAACAAAAATAAACACAGAGAATTCATGAGAAAAATGAAGAAACTGATTCATATTGTTACTGTCAAAATATTAATCTTTTTTTTTTATCAATATCTCAACATTTACACTTTAACAAATGAACAACATCTGTGAAATACTTTTACTTTTTACTCTTTAAGTGCATTTTTAAACAGGTACTTTAATACTTTTGCTTAAGTAGATTTTTCCATAACTTAAGTAAAAGTACAGGTACAAAAGGGAAAAGTTACTCAAGTAACAAAATGGAATACTTCATCCACCACTGACAAATTTTCGATATAGTATGAAGTATTTAGGCCTAACTCTGAGTACTACTTTAGAGTAACTGTATTCTGGTACAATTACAGATACATTTCTCAAATCAAAGGAATAACTTTTTTTTTTCCATCTCTAATGTGACATAACTGTAAACAGGAAGTGAGCACAGGCGCGATTCCGACGCCATCGATTCTGGCTCCAATTCAGTTTATATTGAAAAACTGTCCCCTCTCTCTGTCCCTGCGTCTGTCAGACTCGTTATTCTGGTCTTAAATGTTCGTATTAACCCTCTACATGATCCTGGGGTTTTTATTTCACTATTGTGTCTGTAAATCAAGATATGAACATTAATAACAGACAAATCAGGTCCTTCTGTCCCCGAGGTCGCTCCTGTTAGCGTTAGCATTAGCGTTAGCAACAGGTTTGATTGACAGCATTCCTAAGCGCCCGCTCCCTGATAAATCAGCGGTGTGAGCAGGAAGGGGCATTACCTTCTACAGCCTCGCTCCTGATTGGCTCTTTGGTTGCTATGACACTCACAGTCAGAATCCCAAATATGAAACTCTGCTCCAACTTCGCTGCTACACCTGCTCCAGCCTCGGTGAGCTTCATCTGGAGCTGAACGCTGTGACGTCACATTCACTCAGTCCACGTCTTTATACAGTTTGTGGTTCAGACTTTAGAGGAAAAAATTGCACCTTTCCATGTTTAATGTCTTTGTAAAATCGTGGATTGTGTCGTTGAACCTCAAACAAAACCAGTGGAGATTTTAAGACACTAAAAAACCAAACTTTCATTCTTCATTTGAAAGTATTTTGACAATATAAACTAAATTGACCTTTAGTTCTTAGAGAGAACAGCGCTGTATGAAATCAGTCTATAAGGGAGTACCTCAAAAACTCCCAGAATCCCTCACCTCCTCGTTAATCATTTAAACCCAGATCACATGACTGCATAAGTGTAAGGACGAGCACCAAAACTGAGACGGGAAAGAGGCTTTTGGCTGTTTTACTTCACAAAAAGGAAACGCGCTCCAAGAACAAGCAAAACAGGAAAGTTAATAATGGGATAATGAACTTTTACACACGCCTGCTCCTGTTTTTAAACTTTTATATGGACTTGTGTACTCGTTTGTTTTGTTTTTTGGTTTTTTTTGTATTGTATTTTAAACAGGGCGTCCATGAAAAAGAGAGTTAGTGTGTTCTCATTGGGTTCCCCTGTATAAACACAGAGAAAGAAAGAAAGAAAACAGCTTAAGATCTGTCCAGTATTTTAGTTTATCTTATTTTTTTTCTTTATTTTGTTTTGGCGACACTTCTCTATGGACATCTGGCTCTGCTGCTGCAAACAAGGCACATTTTGTTCATAACAGTCACTTTCAGACTTTTGACTCCTCTCTTATTAACGTTTAACAAATTAACATCAAATAAGACGATTCGTTTTTGTTGTCATCTCTGTCACGACGACACATTTCCAAACGCGACACATCGTTGAAGTTATAGACGATAAATGATCAAATTTAAACCAAATCAGAAAACAGAATTATCCCCCAAAAACTGTTCTAAATGGACAGTGGTGTGAAAAACTATGAGCTGCAGCACTTTAGTAGTAGATCCATGTTTGGAAATCTGACCACGAGTATCATAGCAACCAAAGAGCCAATCAGGAGCGAGGATGTTGAAGGTAACGCCCCTTCCTGCTGTTATTAATGTTCAGATCTTGATTTACAGACACAACAGTGAAATAAAAACCCCAGGATCATGTAGAGGGTTAATACGAACATTTAAGACCAAAAGTTACGATGTCGATGGAGCAGGAAATGCGCTCATGGTCACTTCCTGTTTAGAGCGCGGCGGCTAGCAGGTTAGCCATGTGCATTTATATAAACAGTCTATGGTCTGATCCCGTACGTGTTTCAAAAGAGTAAAAAAGTCCAAATATTTCACGTAGACTTTGAGATCTGATCAAGCCTCAAACGCAGTGACTTTGATAAACATTTGTGCCGAATTTTGTTCAACAGAAGCTACTTTTACGTAACGTTTCTCCCATTTTGTCTTTAACACAGCCGTTTATATCGAGCACCGAGCAATTATCAGATCTAATACGACTTAAATAACCCGATAGAAATGATGAGTCTGAAGCAGCAGGGACAGAGAGAGGACAGTTTTTCAATAGAAAGTGAATCGGAGCCAGAGTCGATGGAGCAGGAAGTGTGTCCATGATCACTTCCTGTTTGTAACGCAGGAACATAAACGGTGCATGTTCTGGCCCTGCGCTCGGTCCAGTCCTTCTTCTAAACGAGGCTTTGCTTATAAAGTGAAAACATGTGTTTGGATAAAAAACTTCAGACCTTCGTGATGTGAGACGTTTCCTTTGGTCAATAAAAGACTGAAATGTAACTAGGAGACGGGGGAGGAAACCGTGACACAAGGCCTAAGGAATGGGCACGTCCGAGGCGTCGCCCGGAGAGCTGCTGTGAGATGGAGCGGCGCTGAAAACAGATCGACTTGTAGATACGAAACCTTTGGAGTTTGAGGTGTGAGTCGTAATCGCAAAAGTTTGAAAGGTCTGGAATCAGAACTGGGAGATGAGCCAAACTTTCCCTCCTTCAATAAATTATGAGCTAATATAATGATGTGGAAACGGCGTCGGAGCGTACTAAAGGCACCGCTTCTTTTGTTTTTTTAAAGGATTTTCATAAGATATTATCAACTGTACTTAGGATAAATCATACACAGTAATTAATGAGTTAAATGGTAATTACAGAACAAATAAATCCTGATATAAACACGAGCAGCGTACGGCTCTGCTCAGCGTTTGTGGGAAATCTCTGAAAACTGAACAGAAAAGACACTAAAGAATCAAAAAAGATCAAAGCACGACCTATAAAAAGTGATGAAAACAAAAGGGGAGGAGCTAAGTCAAAGAGAGCGGCTGTGGCGAGTGGGCGGCCGATGATGATGATGATGATGATGACGACGACGATGGTGAGTCACTGCTGAGGTTCGTTACATAACAGAGCCCTCTGTGCCCCGCTGCTTCCTCTCGCTCAGGTAACATCAGCAGAGCAGTAACTCGAGCTCCACGTCCCTCCGAACGCCACGGACGTGAACGAAACCCACAAACGACCTCGTTATGTCACACGAGGATCAGTGGCCGCTATTACACCAGTACTGCAGTAAAAGTAGTAAAGGACTGGACTTAAGTGAACGTTGTAGGTATCTGGACTTTACTTAAGTACGTTTTAAACTGGATACTTTTTACTTTTACTTAAGTACATCTGAGAGCAGTATCTGTACTTTCTACTCCACTACATTTTTAAACTATTTTTCTTTTTGTGTGAGACCTGCTGAAAAGGCTGAGGGTTTATTTTTATTATTTTTTAACATTTCATTTGAATAAAACAAAAATATACAAATAAAAATATAAACAAAACAATTAATTCAGTTGTTTCTGTTGAACAAAATTCAGCTCAAATCTTTATCAAAATGTATTTAAGTTTATTTATTTATTCATTTATTTATTTATTTATTTAGACGTGATACAACATGAATGTAACAGCAGATTACAGCCAAAGGATCATTTACGTCGTCCCAAATACACACCACAAATCACCACATTTGAAGCTTTATAAGACTCAAAATCTGTGCTAAATACTTTACTTTTTACTCTTTAAGGCAAGTTTATTTGTACAGCACAATTCATACACAAGATAATTCAAAGAGATTTACAGAATAAAAAATACATTAAAATATCAAAACATAAATAATCAGAAATAATAATCATAAAATTAACATTAAAGGAGAAAAGTGCATCATAAAGTAAATTTCTAAACGGGTAAAGTACAGATACTGAAGGAAAAAAAAAGTAAAAGTAAAAGTATCACATGAAACTATTTACTTAAGTAACAAAACAGAGAATCTCTTTCACCTCTGCTCTTGATCAGTTTCTTATAGTTCAGGTGATGTCACTCCCTCTGTGTCCCTCTGTCTCCCTCTGTGTCCCTCTGTGTCCCTCTGTCTTCTGAATGTCTTTACACTCACATCCACAGATACTACACTTCTGTGTCCCTCTGTCTCCTTCTTTGTCCTGAATGTCTCTCTGTGCCCTGAATGTGTCCCTCTGTCTCCCTCTGTGTCCCTCTGTCTTCTGAATGTCTTCACACTCACATCCACAGATACTACACCTCTGTGTCCTTCTCTGTCCCTCTGTGTCCCTCTGTGTCCCTCTGTCTCCCTCTGTGTCCCTCTGTGTCCCTCTGTCTTCTGAATGTCTTTACACTCACATCCACAGATACTACACTTCTGTGTCCCTCTGTCTCCTTCTTTGTCCTGAATGTCTCTCTGTGCCCTGAATGTGTCCCTCTGTCTCCCTCTGTGTCCCTCTGTCTTCTGAATGTCTTCACACTCACATCCACAGATACTACACCTCTGTGTCCTTCTCTGTCCCTCTGTGTCCCTCTGTTTCCCTCTGTGTCCTTCTCTGTCCCTCTGTGTCCCTCTGTCTTCTGAATGTCTTCACACTCACATTCACAGATACTACACCTGTGTCCCTCTGTCTCCTTCTTTGTCCTGAATGTCTCTCTGTGCCCTGAATGTGTCCCTCTGTGTCCCTCTGTTTCCCTCTGTGTCTCTCTGTGTCCCTCTGTTTTCCTCTGTCTCCCTCTGTCTCCTTCTTTGTCCCTCTGTGTCCCTCTGTGTCCCTCTGTTTCCCTCTGTCTCCCTCTGTGTCCCTCTGTCTCCCTCTCTGTCCCCCTCTCTGTCCCTCTGTGTCCCTCTGTCTTCTTCTTTGTCTCTCTGTGTCCCTCTTTGTCCCTCTGTCTTCTGAATGTCTTCACACTCACACCCACATCTTTTTCTTCTGTCTTTAGTTTTGCCTCAGTTTGATTTTCTGTGTAAAAACAGCGCCGCCTGGTGTCAGCTCTGAAACATTAAATCCGTGTCTTTCCCAGTGTCTGGTGTCGGTTTAAAGTTATTCCATGTTTTTGTTTTAGTTCTATGTTTGGATTATGTTTGATTTACTGTAGGTTTTAAATGTCCTGGTAAACTGTGTCTCTCAGGTGTTTGGCAAAATACAGAAATAAAAGAGGCAGAGATGAGATTAAAATAAATAATGACACTATAGTTTAGAGAAACGTCTCCGTGTCGCTCAGTGTGACAAACCAGAGTATAAGATTATAAACACACAGTGGGATCGTGTTTTTTGAGTGGGGTGTGTTCTTTCTTGTGCTGTTTTTCTGTTGTCATTGATAACACATTGAACACATTTACAGTAAACGAGCCGTTCCTGATCTTTACGGATCTGAGTCAAACGCTCATGTCCGTTGTCGTTCCTTGTGTTTTTCTCGTGTGTTTTTCTCGTGTGCTTTTCTCGTGTGTTTTTCTCGTGTGTTTTTCTCGTGTGTGTCAGTGATGCAGCGACGCGGAGCATTTTCTATAGAATGAGTCTTTGGCCCAGGGCTGAGGCTGAGTGCATCACTGTGGAGAGAAGAGGAAGAAAGGTTTATTTTTACACCAGTGTTAAGAATAAAAACGAGAGTCTGAGGCGTAAACACTGACCAGAAAAGTACAGGACCAAAATACTGCACTGAAATACACTTTTGACCTGTAAACGCTCGACGAAACGGCGAACAAAAACACTCAATAACGATTATTCACATGTTTGACCTAAGATCTTTGGCTTATTTTGTCGGCTACACTTAAACGTAAACGCTGGAGGACGCGTCTGGGGTGAGGGAAGTCTCGAACATTTAACATAAAACGCACAAAAACACACGCCAACACCTGTTTGTTTCCGTTAACGTGTTCATCTGTTTGTCTTCCAGCTTAAACGCGGAATCTTAAGACTTGACGCTCAATATTTGACCTTTTGTTTCGTATCAATAGAGCGAGAAGAGGATGTCCAATGAGGCTCCGCCCACTCTGACTCTGACGAACCCTCAAATGTCATCGGCCGACGGCGTTCCCTCCTCCGCGCAGCAGCTTTCCATCAGCGTGTGAGTCATAGTCACTGTTATTCTAAAAACATGTTAAAAAAACGAGTTAATTGAGGAGAAAGTTTCAGAGTTTAACGTGATAAACCTCCTCGTCGGTCTCTCAGCTGTGCCGTCCTGTACTCGTATAAGCCGCGGCGTCCAGAGGAGCTGGAGCTGAGAGGCGGAGAGATGGTGGGAGTGTACGGCAAGTTTAAGGAAGGCTGGCTCCGTGGGCTGTCTTTACGGACGGGCAAAGTGGGAATTCTGCCAAGTAACTACATAACGCCTGTGCTAAGGTAAAAGGTCACGCTGATGTAAATATGTAAAAATGTTCAGATGTCAGTCTTTATTTATTTATTCTTGATCTTAATTCATTAATCTGACCAAAGAAGAGATGATTTGTTCCAGATTTAGCTCCTGTCTCTTTCCATCTGCAGTGAACACACATTAAAATACACGTTTCATCACGATTATTTTATAAAAGACAAACGGTTCATCATTGACATCAGCAGGAAAATACAATAAATGTGCAATACAGTCCAAACCAATTAAAAAAAACATCAATTATGTGCAGGTTTTTATAATAATAATAATAACGCACGCTTCATTCCATAAAACCTCAGAGCGCTGCAATAAAACAAGAACTTTAAACCAATACTAAACTGCTAAATGCTAAAAATCATCAATAATAAGTTTTTTCTAAATAAAAATGTCTTTAAATTAGCGTTAAAAAAGTCCAAGCTCTGTGCACGTCTCAGCTGGACACTGGGGGGACCTGAAGGAGCCGCCTGAAGATCTGAGGCTGCGGTTTGAAGGATTTAGTTCAGATCTGGGATGAAACGGGGAGTCAGTGCAGAGATTTGAGAATTTTACAGTGAAACACAACAGAAGAAATGAACCAGACGGATGTGGACACGTTAATAATTCAGGTCTAGAGACAGTTTCAGAGACTCTCACGTTTGAAATGAAAAAGCGACTGAGCAAAGTCCGAGGATTTGTTTGGAAATGTGTGATTTCGATTCACAAAGACCGAGTGGATCTGGAGTTTGTTTGGGAGAAAGTTTAATAAATAGTTTCAAAGTAGGTGGAGCTGTATTATTAATAATTTTGAATAAATGTCGTAGATTTGAATATTAAATTAAATTGACGTAACTGAACATTTTATATTTACTTAAAATGTTACAGTGGTGATAATGACGTGTTTTTTGTTATTGTTTTGTCTTTGTGATGCTGTTTGTGATTCTCTGCTCAAAAGTCCTTCTATGTTTTTGTAGAACATCTGCTAAACTTTTTGAGACCAAAGCAGCCAGTGCGTCGTCACAGTACAACTCCATGAGTGGGAGGAGACCCACAGCGGCACGGACGCCCGCCGTGGTACTCGCCCTCGATAAAGTAAACGCCGATGGAACAACATACCCAACGGGACACGCCCCATCTGTGCCCAACGGAGCTCAACACGCCATGGCATCTGCAGGAAAAGCGTCTTTCCACGGAGGTTCTCAGGGCTGGGACACTGTGAGACGCATCTTCAACCCGCACAGAGGTGAGGGCAAAATGAGACAATTAAAATGTCCGCCTTTTAGCAGAATTTATTTATTTATTTATTTTATGAGTTAGTTATGAATTCAAATAATCCCACCTAAACATGACCACTTTTAGCAGAATTTTGTTATTTATTTATTTTATGAGTTAGTTATGAATTCAAATAATCCCACCTAAACATGACCACCTTTAGCAGAATTTTTGTTATTTTTTAGTTTGAGTTAATTATGAATTAAAATGATCCAAAATTAAAATGTCCCTATTTTAGCAGAATTTTGTTATTTCAGTTTTATGAGTTTGTTATGAATTAAAATGATCCAAAATAAAATATTAAAGTGGGGACCTTTTAGCAGCATTTTGTTGTTTTAGCTACATGGGTTAGTTATTAATAAAAAAAAAAACAACAACAACAAAAAAAACAAAACAATTATGACCTCCTTTTAGCAGCATTTATTTTTATTTTATTTTTTTATGAGTTAGTTATGAATTCAAATAATCCCACCTAAACATGACCACCTTTAGCTGAATTTTTTTTATTTTTTAGTTTGAGTTAATTCAATTCAATTCATTTATTTTTGTAACGCCCAAAATCACAACAACAGTTGTCTCGAAGGGCGTTCATGTTTTGGTTGATGGGGGAAACCGGAGTACCCGGAGGAAACCCATCCAGACACGAGGAGAAACATGAAAAACTCCACACAGAAAGGCCTGGTGACCCGGGGATCGAACCAAACCCTCTGCTGTGAGACATGAGCCACTCAGCCACTGAGATATACACACAAAAACACAACAACAGGAAAAATCAGACACAACAGGAAAAATCAGACACAACAGGAAAAATCAGACACAACAGGAAAAATCAGACACAACAGGAAAAATCAGACACAACAGGAAAAATCAGACACAACAGGAAAAATCAGACAACACAAGAAATCGGCCAGGCGAGGGGGAGGAAGACCAGACGAGGAGGAGGAGAGCCAGGCGAGGAGGAGGAGAGCCAGGCGAGGGGGAGGGCCAGGCGGGGAGGAGGAGAGGGTCCAGCTGTCATCGGGGCATCTGAAAGAGTTACACTCCACAGGGGGAGTGGGACAGGGGACAACATGTGAATAGCATTGCTGATGAGAAAATAGGACAAAGTAGAGGATAGTGCTCAGGTTGCCATACTTCCCCCAGCTAGTTACTCCTACTGCAGCTTATCTTATCCCGGGTTTTAATGTCCCTAACTCCCTCACTATGTAACCAAAATAAAAATGTCCCTATTTTAACAGAATTTTGTTATTTCAGTTTTATGAGTTTGTTATGAATTAAAATGATCCAAAATAAAATATTAAAGTGGGGACCTTTTAGCAGCATTTTGTTGTTTTAGCTACATGGGTTAGTTATTAATTAAAAAAAAAAAAAACAACAACAATTACGGCCGCCTTTTAGCAGCATTTTTGTTATTTTAGTTTTATGAGTTAGTTATAAATTAAAATGATCCAAAATAAAATGTGCACCTATTAGCTGCATTTTATTATTTTAGTTTTATAGACAAATAATTCTCCAAAAAATGGCCACTTTTAGCAGAATTTTAGTTATTTTTTATTTTTATGAGTTAGTTGCGAATTAAAATGATCCAAAATAAAAATGTCTGCCTTTTAGCAGCATTTTTGTTATTTTAGTTTTATGAGTTAATTATGAGTTCAAATAATTCCAAATAATAATTTTTAGTTTGATGAGTTAGTTACAAAATAAAATGATCCAAAATAAAAAATGACCCTATTTTAGCAGAATTTTGTTTTAGTTTTATGAGTTAGTTATGAATTAAAATAATAAAAATAGCAGCATTTAGTTGTTTTTGTTTGATGGGTTGGTTATAAATTGTGTTAAATTACACATTAAATCAGCTCTACTGTTATTTATTCATACATATGTGAAAATAACTGAATAGAACTGATCAGGAGTGACTGTAGGACTGTGGATGTGCAGTTCCTCTTTCATTTAGTGTTTTTCAGAGTTTAACGAGTTTAAATTAAAGATTACGTGGCTGTTCCTCGTCATGTGATTTTGGCTTTGCACAGTGTTAATGAGAAAAAAGAACACACTGCTCCTGTTGTGCGGCATGTGTGATATTTTCATTTCTAATTAGACATAAATGATGCAGAACAAACAGGGCAACAAAAATCAAGCTGTTTGTAATTACATCTCCTGTTTTTTCACTATAAAATAAAGCAACTCCCTGTAAAAGTATTCAGAGTATTCAGAATACAGTACTCTGATTGGCTCATGTAACAGAAAACGTTTTAATGCAGGTATTCTGAGTGTTTTTTTTTATTATTTTGTTAATTCCCATCACTGTATATTGTCTTATTAACTGTATTAAATTTTCATTCCAGGCTTAAATCAGTTCAACCAAATGTCAAACACAAACAGCCCGTCCAACACAAGGCACTTCGCTCAAGTTCAAACGTCTGGCTACTCTCCAGCTTTGCAGAGGAAGAAGAACATGAATATCCTGGCCAACTGTGTCAGACCTTTCGGATGGATGAGCGAGACATTAGCGCCCTCTGCTGCTTATCTCAAAGACAGGGGCTTCTCTCCGGCCCTTGAGCCAGCGTTTCAGCAGCCGCCCTCCGCTCCACAGTCCATCCTCGTTAGACCCGACTCTCTCAAAACCTTCGGAGAAAAGGTTTGCAAAAAGAGCGTTTTGAGTTTTGTCAAGATTCAAGATTTCTTTATTTGTCTCCCTTAGGAGAAATTTTTCTTGGACCAATGGGCTGCTCACACCACATAAAACAAACAAAACCATACCCAGGGTGCAGTACATCTCTCTCCACACACCGTCACTCATTTCTACATCATTTATCATTTAACAGTTCCACCGAAACAGGCACAAATGAATGTTTATATCTGTTATATCTACACCGTGGTGCCCTGTACCTCCTCCCCGAACTCGACAGTTCATATTCAGGGTGCAACACATGTGTCGGGTCTGAATGCTCCTGGTCTGTCTCCTCATGGCCTGTTTGTAAAGTTCTTGAGGACTCAGAGGGACAGCACAGCCCATAATTTTCCCTGCTGTCCTCACCAGATTTAAAATTTGGGTTTTTGATTTGACCAGGAAGTTTCCAAACCAGCTGGTGATTCCATATCTTAGCACCGACTCAATGGTATCTCTGTAGAAAATGAGCATAATATTACTACTGACACCAAATAATCTGAGCCTGCGCAGAAAATGTCAATCTCAACCGCAGCCGCCTGACCGTAATGTTTTCTTCTGATTTACATTTTAGCCCGCCAAGTCGGTGCGTTTTCTCACTGATGAAGAGTCCCCCCCCATAAGGAGACGCACTTCCTCTTGGTCTGCGGGACAGGTCGCATCGTCCACCCAATCCGGCGTGTCTCCTCTGGAAGTGTGGGCCCCGTCGCTCACACTGGGCAGAGACGGGCCGGGCATCATCCTGAAAGAAGGAAAAGCTCCTATTTTCAGAAAGGGCCTGGACGCCACGGTCACAGATCTGAACTCAAACTCTCCGGTTCTGCCCCAGCCGTCGTTTGCCGCTGTCTCGGCTCAGTTTAGTCCCTCCAGGTGCCGTCACACTTTGAATATGTCACCCACTATTTACAAAACGACACCATTCAGTCATTATATGTGCTGTGATTTGGGTTAGCGTTAGCGGGACATTAGCCGTGTTGGGACGTTACTGAACACATGCACCACAGGTTTTCAGAATACTAATATAATTTACCACATGGAGTGCATATTTACAAGTGAGAAAGGAACATTAAGACACAAAAGTGAGGGAAATATGGGATACAAGACAGAGATGTGCAGTCGTCAAAGTAAAGAAGGAGACGTCACTGTAAAAGTCAAAATGATGGTACAGTTACTTTTTCACAGTACGGTTTCTTTTCTAAAATAAAAGCAACACATTACAGTACATGATCACACAATTTCTGCTTCAAACTGTACAGAATCGGGGAGAAAAATGTAAAATGCAGCTGTTGTGGTGAGGTGTGTGTGATTGTTCCTTCTTCAGTCAGTGTCAGGAAATCCAGAACAAACAGTGAAACAAACATAAATCTGTTTTTAATCCTGTTTTGTGTTTTTACATTATAATTTTAATACATCTCTGGACCATGTGTCAGAATGCATTTTAATGAAGTATTCAATATTCTGTAACTAAATACATTTTCAAAGTATTCTCCCATCACTGTATATTGGCTGTATATTTTCTTGGCTTTATCAAAATGCATAAGTGCTGCTTCTTATTCATTTCTGTTTTTGTTTTTTTCCTTAGACACAGAGTGACCAAAACTCATTTAGCACAGATGGACTCTGAGCTCACTCTAGTTCAGGGGGAGCTGGTCCTGGTCCACAGACCGCGGCCTGATGGGCGTTTGCTCGTGACACAGGAGAGCAGTGGACACACTGGCCTGTTCCAAAACAACATCCTTCAAGTCCTGGAGAGGCTCAGCTGAGGGACGGCCTTTACCTGTCAGCAGAATACTGTGTTTTTGTTGTCAAGCTGCCAAAGAACTCTGCATAAGTCAAACAAAGAGACACTGAGTTCCAAAGAAATGAATGCTGCCAATTTGAAATCCCACTGATTGTATTGTGTGCATCTTAGTGTGCTGTGTCTTTAAATCATACGATATAATACACATTATATTTATTTCCAAGTATTTGTGCTTTCTCATTTACTACACATGCGCATTTTGCACAAATCCCATCTGACTGTTCCCTACTTATTCTCGATGCTTGGTGAGTGCCTTTGTTCAGCTACAGAAAGACAATTCTGTAAATAAAACTATTCTGGAACCTTTATTTATGCGTAGACTCCATGGAATTTTCTTTGATGTGCTGCTTTTTTTGTTTATCCAACAACATAGTTTAAAAAAAAGAAATGCTCTCTGCCACGGCGTTCATGTCTGGTCAAAGCAGAATGCAGGAGCACTGGTCAGACAGACTGGTCAGACAGACTGGTCAGACAAACACCGGCTCAGACCTTAGTGTTTGGCTGTTGCGCATGCGCAGTAAGGACCAGACCGCTGTGAGCCTGTGGCTGTTGCGCATGCGCAGTCGGGTGTTGTTGTCTCATTGAGATGGGCTCTGTCTCTGTCTCTGTCTCTACATTTACATTTTCTGGGTAAAACGCAGCGTCCACAGAACAGCAGCCTCCTGACATTTCATCATACGTGATAAAAGTGACGTTTGACCATGCCGGTGAGTGTTAGCATGTTTGGGATTAGCCTGTTAGCATGTTTGATGTGTTTGTTTGACGGGCTCCTCCCTGCGGCTCATCGAGCCGCTAGCCGCTAGCACAGTTAGCATAATCACAGAAAATCATTAGAAATGATGACATTTCCAGGATAACATTGCACCTGACTCCTTTTATACACATAAATGCACGCATTACACATGGTTTATTTGTCTTTTAGCTGCGTCTTGTAGCATTGATGCTTTGCCTTAGTTTTGCCTAGTGACAATAAACAGCAGAGCCTCTGCTGCAGAACATCCTCCTCTCCGTGTTTTTGTCAATAAACCTCCTTTATCTGTCACTTAAAGCACGTTCTTGACTTGGCTCAACCACAGGCCTAATGTAATGTGTGTGTTTATTACAGAGTAATAAGCTCGAGAGGCAGGAGGTCAGTGATAATGTCAAAGTGGTGGTGCGATGTCGCCCCCTGAATCAGAAGGAGATTCTGATGGGAAACAAACAGGCCGTGATTGTGGACGAGATCCGAGGAACCATCACTGTCAACAGGCTGGAAACTCCCAACGAGCCCCCTAAGACCTTCACCTTTGACACAGTGTTTGGACCTGACAGTAAACAGCTGGATGTGTACAACCTCACTGCCCGCCCCATCATCGACTCAGTGCTGGAAGGATATAATGGTAGATTATAGAGAATGCATTTTTCATATCATATTATTTCATAATAACTAGGGATGGGACAAGATCTTGTGAGATAAAATTACCACAAGATTGTGTACTCGTGAGGAAAAGTATTTTGTGATTTTCTTTCATATGTTTATATTTGGATTGGGCTCTAGCACCAAAAACAGTGCTACAATGATAGCTAAAATAATAAATAACATAAATCCAAAATTGTGAGGCCATAATTGTCAGGTGGATTCCATAATCTATTATAAATTATGTCAAAATCTCACCATGGCTTGTTCTTGTGGAGTCAGTCCATATTAGGGACTGAGTCACCTTATAACTCAGTCCATAATAACGTTAATTAATTCAATATTCAATATTTCATTCATTATTTAATTTTAAAAAGTTTATATATATAGATATAGATAGATAGATAATTAGTATTAGCAAAAAGAAAATTTTAAATATCTAGTTACTGATTCCAAATACAAACAATTCCTTTTTCATTTCAGGCACCATTTTCGCTTATGGACAAACGGGAACCGGAAAAACCTTTACCATGGAGGGTGTGAGAGCAGTGCCAGAGCTCAGAGGCATTATCCCAAACTCCTTTGCCCACATATTTGGACACATTGCAAAGGCAGAGGGTGATACAAGGTATGAGCAAAATGTAGGGGTAGGTAGTAGTTAATACTGTTACTATTACAATTTTATTTATACATTTTGTTGTAAACGGATAGGTTTTTGGTTCGTGTTTCATACCTTGAAATTTACAATGAAGAGGTGCGAGATTTGCTGGGTAAAGATCAGACGCAGCGGCTTGAGGTAAACTGTTATAAATACTGTTATACTTGTTTATTTTTATTATTTGAAAGCATGGCTTAACATTGAGCAATTTTCTCATAACAGGTAAAGGAAAGACCGGATGTTGGTGTGTATATTAAGGATTTGCCTGGTTATGTTGTCAACAACGCAGACGGCATGGATAGAATTATGACAGTTGGGCACAAAAACAGTAAGTATTTTTGCCTCAAGACTCTTTGAAAAATCATATGGCTTTGCAGACTTGGTTCTTTACACACATGGTCCTATACAGGAAAGTTGAGTTACTGGACTATAATTGGATTATTATTGCATTTTGTTTCTTAGGGTCAGTTGGAGCAACCAACATGAATGAACACAGCTCCCGTTCACACGCCATCTTCACCATTACTATTGAGTGCAGTGAGAAGGGTGTGGATGGAGATCAGCATGTGCGCATGGGAAAGCTCCATCTGGTTGATCTGGCTGTATGTATTTTTACTCCAACAATAAGAATATAAAAGAAATATTTTTCTCATAATAGAACATTTTTTCTCAACACTTCATCTGTGTCTTTGCCCACACAGGGATCAGAGAGACAGGGTAAAACAGGGGCTACAGGTCAGAGGTTGAAAGAAGCCACCAAAATCAACCTGTCTCTTTCTACTCTTGGTAATGTCATTTCTGCTCTGGTGGATGGCAAGAGCACTCATGTGCCCTACAGGAACTCCAAACTGACACGACTTCTGCAAGACTCCCTGGGCGGCAACTCCAAGACCATGATGGTAATGTGAAAAATACACAGGCTCCATCCACTGGAATGTTGATTCTCATGTTATGACCTACTTTTCTTTTCGATAGTGTGCAAATATAGGTCCTGCTGATTACAACTATGATGAGACCATCAGCACGCTGCGCTATGCCAACAGGGCTAAAAATATCAAGAACAAAGCCAGGATCAACGAGGATCCTAAAGATGCTCTACTGCGTCAGTTTCAGAAAGAAATTGAGGAGTTAAAAAAGAAGCTTGAGGAAGGTAGTTCTGCAGCCTATTTCCATTGACCTGTAATGATGTAATTCTCGACCTGTATTTTGAATGTACATCAGTCGACGCTTGTGCAGGTTAATGACATTGTGCTTCTAGGAGAGGAGATCTCAGGCTCTGAGGGAAGTGGATCTGAAGACATGGATGAAGGTGAAGATGAAACAGGTGAAGTTGGAGAAGGTCGCAGACGGAGGCGAGGTGAGTCATGTTTGGTTTATGTGAGTGTTTCTGTGACTCTTATCTGTGTAAAATGAGTACGAGTCTAAAATACTGACTAAAGCTGAGAGGAAGATTGAAATCTGCGGTTAACGTTTAAACTTCAGTGTTAGTCTAATATTTATCATTCAACAGTTTCCGGACCCGGGGATTTCCAAAATACCGTTGTTTTGCGCACGTATCTCAGGTGTACTTTTTCTTTTAACTTGTCTTCATGGAGAAATTAGGTTTGGGGCAGGGGTCAGCAGCGTTACAGTGTAATGCCATGACTAATGGCATGGTCTCTCCTGTGCCTCTCTCTTTCAGTCACACACAGGAGCCGTTCAGAGCTTTTACTTTCAGTATCTTTTCTTTCAGAGAGTAAACCTCTGGCCCGTGAGTTGGACATGTTGTTTCTCTCTTACTACTTAAGCCAATTTCACACATGAGCCCGTCAAATACTCTTTACTAAATATAACTTCACTCAACCGTTTGGTAAAGAAAAACTTTTTTTTTTCCTAATGTAATACAGACGGATGAATATATAACTTCTTTCCTACGGACACATTATCAATAAGCTGTATGACATACGTTTTGTAGTTTTGTACTATGACAGTGTGAACGCATGTGTGAAAAGGGCTCTGTTATTTCCTTGTTTATTTGAACATGTGCATCCGTGCCCCTCCTGAGATTCCACCTCCTGTTCACTGATCCTGAGCACGCTGCTTTTCTTTAACCAGGTTCCACAGATTAGTTACTATAGTCACAATGTGCTTCAAAAAGCAACGTGTGCTCAGTGATCAGCCTGATCAAACGTAAGGCACACATCCTCCCTTATTGATAATAAAACTGTATCTGCAGAGCAGCACTGCAATACTTTTGGTCACAATGTCTCACAGTTTATCACTGAGTTTCTTGTGTTGTTTAATTAAGTCTCACTTGGTCTGTTCTGTGCACAAAGTTAAACCTTCATGTGGGTCGTCAGATGGATATTTGGGTGTAATGTGTCATTCATTGCTTCTCTTCTTTCTCCTCCTTTACTCATTTGCTGCCTCTGAAACGGTATACACCTCTTTACTGAAGAAGAAAGAGGTTGGTGTAAGAATGTGCCTTGCAGAAATGTGGCTGTGTTCATCTGCTGCTTAGAGGCAGTGTGGTCTCTAATCATGAGTTAGGTTGGGTTGCGGCCAAATCTCCTTGTCAAAGCTTGATCTTGTCACATCTCAGAAGCTACGCAGGACTGGGCCTGGTTAGTCCTTGGATGGAAGACTAACCTTGTGTCCTTAAGCTATGCACTTCACCCACCTCGCCTAGTATGAATGTGGTATGTGAGTGATGGGAGTGATTGGAGGGGCTGATGGTGCAGATTAACAGCCTCGCTTCCGTTCATCTACCCCAGCGCAGCTGTGGCTACATTAGCAACTTACCACATTGCATGAAATTGTAAACCGACTTAAGTGTTTGGAAAAGCACTGTATAAGACTATCTTATCCTATTATTATTTAAGTTTACACTACAAACTATATTCATTAGAAACTGTAACTAATCTTTACATCGATCTTTAACCCACTTTTGCTTTTACTAACAAAAGTTTTACACTTTATATTATTATATTATATGCAATTTATGCACCACTTTTTCTGACAGGGAGAAAGAAGGTATCTGCTGACAAGATGGTGGAAATGCAGGCAAAGATCGAAGAGGAGCGAAAGGCTTTGGAGGCCAAACTTGATATGGAGGAAGAGGAAAGGAACAAGGCCAGAGCAGAGCTGGAGAAAAGAGAAAAAGACCTACTCAAAGCTCAGTGCGTATATTTTAAACACTTTAAGGTTGCGACGCAAATACAACATCAACATAACTTAGCAGTAAAGCTGTTATATTCCAACAGACAGGAGCACCACCGTCTGCTGGAGAAGCTGTCTGGTTTGGAGAAAAGGGTCATTGTTGGTGGGGTGGACCTCTTGGCCAAAGCTGAGGAACAGGAGAAACTGCTGGAGGAATCCAACAATGAGCTGGAGGAACGTCGCCGGAGAGCAGAGCAGCTGCGCAAAGAGCTGGAGGAGAAGGAGGTGCATTGTTTTGTTATTTTCCACATTCTACAATGTGATGAAGCATATGCACCGACGCACTGGCTGTGTCCCACTATGATAAAGTGAACGTGCCTAAACATCATCTGAAGTGGCTGGATACAGCTGTGTTTTCACTACATAAAATAATGTTTCATTACAGTATTGTATTTTAAGTGCTTCACTCACACATCAGCAGGACATGACGACATCATATAAACCTGATGATGACCACGTTTCACTGTAGTGGGTTTGAATATTAGTGATGAGATGAAGATGAAGAGCATTAGACGGACATGGGTCAATATGGCTCATGTTTTTATAAGAGATGATGTGTATTTAAGCAGTGCATTTAGACACACCTCGTTGTATACATGTTGAGATAATGATCTGTTTATTGTTTATTGAGTTGTGTTATGGACTGTTGAATTGGAAGCCAGCATAAGGATAACAAAATGTCCTTACAAGGACTAAACGTTACTTCAACTTTAAAATGTCTTAATCTTCCAACAGCAAGAACGTCTAGATATTGAAGAAAAGTACACAAGTCTTCAAGAAGAAGCCCAAGGAAAAACAAAGAAACTAAAGAAAGTGTGGACCATGCTGATGGCTGCCAAGTCTGAGGTCAGAGTGTTTTGCGTGTCATGTTCGTCTTTATGTTTTTGTTTTATGTGTTAACGGTCTTTGTGGTTTAGATGGCTGATCTGCAGCAGGAGCATCACAGAGAAATTGAGGGTCTCCTAGAAAACATTCGTCAGCTGAGCCGAGAGCTGCGTCTGCAGATGCTCATCATAGACAGTTTTATCCCACAGGAATATCAGGTTTACTGCAGTACACTGATATTTACACATTTATAAAAAATACTTTGGTCCAGAATTATTTACTTTTGATTTTATTTGATAGGAGATGATAGAAAATTATGTTCACTGGAATGAAGACATTGGAGAATGGCAGTTGGTGAGTAAACGCACTCAGAGTGTAATGTAGTAACACTGTAGTAATAGTACTCATAGTGTAATGTGATTATAGTACTCCTAGTGTAATGTGATAATAGTACTCATTATAGTACTCATAGTGTAATGTGATAATAGTACTCATAGTGTAATGTGATAATAGTACTCATCATAGTACTCCTAGTGTAATGTGATAATAGTACTCATTATAGTACTCATAGTGTAATGTGATAATAGTACTCATTATAGTACTCATAGTGTAATGTGATAATAGTACTCATTATAGTACTCATAGTGTAATGTGATAATAGTACTCATTATAGTACTCATAGTGTAATGTGATAATAGTACTCATAGTGTAATGTGATAATAGTACTCATCATAGTACTCATAGTGTCTGATAATTCATTTGTTTCATTTTGTCTTTTCCTCCTTAATTACAGAAATGTGTGGCTTACACTGGCAACAACATGAGAAAACAAACCCCTGCTCCAGACAAAAAAGAAAAAGATGTATGTTCTCCATTTATTTCTGTTCTTGACAGTTTATTATTATATTATTATGAACCAAGTGAACAAATTGTAACTGTACAAATTTCAGCCATTTGAGGTGGACTTGTCCCATGTGTACCTCGCATACACAGAAGAAAGCATGCGGCAGTCGCTCATGAAGCTGGAAAGACCCAGGACATCCAAAAGCAGTAAAAGTGGACGTCCGAAGACAGGACGGAGGTATTTAGACTGTAGGTCTTTTTCATAAGATCATCATAAGACAAACGTTTACAAATGTTTCTTTATTAGTTCAACTGGCACAAATCACTGTGGTTAATTATCTTCAGATTGTACTGCTCTTTGCAAACTTGACCAGCGTCTCAGGGCTTAGGCCGTATCAAGAATAATGTTCAGCTTTCATTTTATATACACTTATATTTAGACTAAAGACTAATTCCAAGTTAGCAGTAAGTGTCGTGTAGTGAGTAATCTTCTTTATACACACTTCCTGAATTAATTGATAATAATTATCATACTTTCATCTTCACACAGGAAAAGATCAGCAAGGCCAGATGCTGTGATCGAATCTCTTCTGCAGTAAAGAAAGTTTAGGTAACAAGTGTCTGAAAATGTGAAGGAGAAAATGTCCACAGCTGGAGCCTGTTCTTTAAATGTGTGAAAATGCACTTGGGGGAACTGTTCAGCTACTGTATACTTAACCATATACATGAAGTACATGTTTAGCACAACTTATAAACATGGTTCTCATTGCTGTTGACCATGAGTGAGGTGTATACTGCATGCCCCAGCGCTCCTGTCAGTGCCATGTCTCCTGGATTATATTATTACAAACACAGCTGCTGCCACTGCACTGGACGTTATGGACTGAGGCACATTCCTTTTTTTTTTTTTTTTAACCCAACTTTTGTTTTGTTTCATGATGTGTGTCAAATGTTTACAAACACTATTCTGCAGCGTTTATTTATTAAATTATTTTCTATGTTTTAGCTCACATACAGTTGCTTTGTTAATAAATAGGTGATATCCCCAACTGCTGCCTTTACTATTAGTGTAAAAACTGTATCGTTAAAGGTTCTGTGTGGCACAAAACTGACTCTTCTGAGCTTTTAGCCCTGATAGAATGTGGTTTCCTCCTCAAAAACAGACCTGGAGTTGTGTTTTGTTTCATTCTCACATGTTTGAGTCACACTTTATTATTAGCATGTAACATCTACAAAGCTCAAAACGCTCTGTTCCACCTCGTGATGTCATCAAGTGAACAGCTCCTTTTACCTTTTGTTCAGCAGACTGGCAATTCCAGGGCTGAAATGATCCAAATGATTCTAGTAAAGGTGTGTGCAGTTTAAAAACACATGATGACATCACAAGGTGGAACTGTGTTTTCAGTTTGAGAGAAGAATTCAGTCTAAATCTGCGGGGTCTATGAGTTACACATGTGTGAATGAAACAAAACACAACTTCAGGTATTTTTTGATTTAACAAAATTATAACATTGATCAGAAAATGGCGTAATATGGGCCGTTTAAACTCTCAAGTTAAAAAAAAAAGGGAAAAAACTTGAAAATGTCGGTTGATTTTATGATTTATTTAGATAAATGTAAAAATACTCTTTGTAATAAAATAATTAACTTAAATACAGATTATTAACTTAAATACAGATAAATAATTGGCACATGGCCTACGTTACAACATAAAACTTGATGTCAGCCATGAGTGCAGTTTCTCAAAGCAGCACGAGCACAAAGCCTGAGGTCTGTCAGAAGTTCACTGGTGGTGATCCGAGCGGTGGCGTTGTTTTTACATGAGGTTTCTTGTGTCTGTAACAAAGAGTAGGACATTAATGGATATACTGTAAATAGGTGTTAACATTACATCTAATTAATCGGTAACATACCACGTTGTTGTAGTTATTCAGCAAACCACAGAGGTGCTTTAATTGAGCTTTGTGTGCTAATGGGTGGTTACTCAGGGACTTCTGGGCAAGACAGAAGAAATCCCGCTGTAAAAGAAATAAGTTTATAAAAGACATCAAAACAATTGTCTGAATTCACACTTGAATAACATAATAAGGTGAACTATCTTTACCTTACAGTGTACTCTTCCTTGTATCGTCTGCACTTGTTCATCTAGTAACTTCAAAGACGAGAGAACTTTAAACATCATTTTAAACACAGCACAATGATGCAATGTCACAAGTCTTACCTTTGGGTTATTCGCGGCGGTTATGTTTCTCACTCTGCCCAAAATCTCATGCAGCAGACTACATTTGTTTGGTGAACTAGCTGGTGCTGCATAAAGTATAGTACAATGCATGACTAGCCCAAAAGTGTAAATATTGAGTTTCTTCATGATTAAAGACCAGTAGCACTGCAGAGGAGAGGACAGGTCTACAGCTGGGTTGAAAGTGAGTTTATCAGACATGATTTACTCACTTATAAACCACAGCATTTAGAGACATCAGCGGAAGAGACCAAATATGGACACCGCTTGATGGAAAGCTGTTCATCATTTTTACTCCTAGATATTCCACTATGATTAGTAGCTTCTTTTAATAACCAATTTTGTGTGAAGTTTAGTTAGATTTTGCTTTGTTTGTTTATTTTAAGGTGAAACAGAAACCCCCATTTTTATTATTATTTTTGTACATTGCCAGAATATCTGAAATTAATAAAGTTGAAGTTGTGAATGAGGTGTTTCCCCAACAGACATAATGACAAAACTAAATGTCCCCATTGTGTGGGCATATGTTCTGAGTCACACTCTGACATCAACAGTGTGACATTAATTGCTGTAATAACCCACTGGAATCATTCTAAATGATCCTTTTTATCTTCAGGTATGAGTATCATTTTTAAAACACATTTGAGTCTTTGTCTAAATAGGCTAAATGATTCGATGCTCACCTTTTATAACCAAATTGCATTCATAATGATCATTTATAATCTCCAGATACAAGATTAAAACAGTGTAGCATCAAAGAGCACTTTCATCCAGAGGAGCCAGAGCATCTGAAGCTCTGGCCAATGGGAAAGCACATGGGCTTCAGGCTGATGCGCCATTTTACTGCGTCCAGCGCCATCCGGCAAGATGGTCCTGCTGCTTTGTCTCCTGTAACTGGAGCTTTATCAGAGGCTCCCTTTGCTTCCGCGACATCGGAAACACAGACAACTTTTCTTTACACCACAAGATCAGTATCTGCACCCTCAGAAATGTGTGTCGTAAACTGGGTAAGAAACAGCTCCAGTGTTTGCACAGCCTGTATTTATATTTAATGGGCTGCTCACAGAGCTACATCTGTTAGCTTAAATTCTGATCCCCCTCTGATGTACTGCTGCAAAAAGGCGGAGAATGATGTTTCTCATTGTCACACAATGTGTGTACTTTAATCTGATGAATACAAGTCCGTAAGAGTGTTTAGTCTGAGCACTTTCAACAAGTTTACACATTAAAATTAGCATTAGCATGAGAACACAGTGCATCGGAGGCAGCAAAACCCCTTGTGGTTTATTTTTTTTATTTATAAAATGAACTTGAAGAACATATTGTGTGTTGTAAATGTTAAGCGGGACTGTCACGAGCAGATCCAGTGCTGTGTTTGTGTCATTTCATGCAGGAGCCGCTGTGTGTTTTAATTGAATCTCAGCCCCCGAGCTCAGGTTAGCCGTTAGCTGACCGTTAGCTCAGTAGGTTAGCTGACTTTTAGCTGCGCAGCCGGCACTGTTATTATTCTGGCTTCTCTCCCCGGTAAACGTGCACAGACACGCAGCAGCCGCTAGTCTCGCAGTATATGATTCACACTTTAATGTTAGAAAGCACGATTTCATTACTTATTCTGTGGCGCACAAAATGCATATAGCTACTTTGGTGCCTAGAGTTAGCTCTGCTTCTTGTCTCGGCACTGTGGAAGTGTGATCATATCTGGAAGATGGACCAAAGATGGCGTCGTGTTGTTTTTAGTGGCCTGCGCTCACCGGCGCGAAATCACAAAAATATTTTTTCTTCCGCATTATTTCCTCAAAACGGGCTCGCGCCTCCCACCTGCGTGACGACAAAACGTACCACGTGACCAGTTCTGACCAATCAGAGTGGCAGCTGTGAAAGCGGAGCTAGCGTGGGCTTGGACCGGGGCTAGGCTAAATATTACAAAGCTAACTTTTAGGCGCTTTGAGGATTTGAAAATTGTAAAAAGTTAATATTGAGAAAATGGAGAAGAATCCCTACAAAATCAGACCAGTGTGAAAGTTGTCGATGTCCTGTCAGCCGAACACGGGCAGTTTGAATTCCCTCAAAATGCATTGTGCTCTATGGGAGAAAGTCTTTCTGGGCCCAAGCTCCCGGGAGCTGCAGTGCCTGGAGCGGCCACTAGTCGGTCTCTCCCCGGGACGGAGGGGGAGTGTCTCATCCAGATCTTACTGTAGATCCACACTTTGCACAGTAGGAGCAGGAGCCCTGTACCTTCATGTGATGGCGCGAACCTACACACTGGTTTATCTTACATTACTTAACAGTAGTCGTCGCCATTTACGCTAATAACACCACCACATCTCTCATAAATGATAATGGCACTGAGGCTTGTGTGGGTGCTACCTCAGATTCACTGTGGTGAGATATTTGATGTAATCAAAACATTGGTCATAGACATGGTGAGTGATAGCACTTGACTCTACAATGTTGCTTACTTTTAATTTGCTATTTCACTGACACAGTTTGTACATAAGAATGTGAATGGCATGAGCAGCAGCTCAGGTGTGATCAGGTGTGATCAGGTGTGATCAGGGGGGATCAGGGGTGATCAGGGGGGATCAGGTGTGATCAGGGGTGATCAGGGGTGATCAGGGGGGATCAGGGGTGATCAGGGATCAGCACATTATGATGATGCATAATGGGAACATAAACAGCAGAGTCTGCCTGGCGGGTCTGTGGGCCATCAGTGAACGGGAATATGTTTTCTGAATAAAGTGATTGTTTTATGGTATGCTGTTGTTTATAGGTTTGTTGTTAATAACTTTTCTAAACTTTGGTTTAGGTAAAATGAATGAGGATCTGGGTCCAATGGCTGAAACAGAAGAGGTAGGCTTTTTAGACTAATGCTCAAAAGATCCCAAACTGTATTGTATACGTGTAAGCTGTATGTGCTATATGTCTAGCCTTTGTCCTTTTAAATTAATGTACCACTTTTATTATTATTTATTTATTTATTTGACTGGGACAATGCATGTTAATGAACAAACATGATTCAACATGAATGTAAACATACCAGATTATAGCCAAAGGCTCATTTCTGTTGTTGTCTCAGGGACCTTATGTATTTCCCCATTTTTTGTATTAAACCCTTTTCTCCCAGCAGCCTTGTAGTTCAGAAACTATGAAGCCTTCCTCTTCTCGTCATAAGAGGTTAGAAACAATGGCCCTTGCACATCGTTAAATTGTAGAGACTTGTTTGAATTTTTGGACACTTAAAATGTTTTTAATTACTATTTAGAAAATCCACCACAATGACCAAGCAAAACAAGTCTGATGCCTCTGAGCAAAGTGGAAACGAAGGTGCCACATCTGACAATCCCTCAGAAAAGAATAAATCAAACTCAAAAGGTATGGAGCCAGTTCCCCACTAATACTGTAGATGCAAAAGTACTTATAATTCATCTTTTCTCTGTAGTAATGAAGCCTACTGGAAATGAGAATAAAGCAGCCATGAAGCCTAGGGTGGATTTCAAACAAAAGCAAAAGGGTAATTTCACTTTGCCAACTATGGACATGTGTGCATTCCTCTGCAGTGTCAATAAACTTATATCAGTGTAATGTTTTGTCTGTTACAGATGATGCCCTCTCAAAAAAGGTCAGCTGCACAGGCTGTGGGAAGCAAGTTAATCAGTTTCAGTCAAATTCTGTGTACGAGCACCCTGTGCTCAAAGTGCTTGTTTGTAAGGTAGGAGATAATACATATGTAAAGTACATTACATTGCTGACTCAAATGCACGTTCAGATTTATCATAATGTATTTGTAGGCCTGTTACTATTATTACACAAGTGATGACATCAGCAAGGACTCAGATGGGATGGACGAGCAATGCAGGTCTGAAATGTTTGTACTTTAAATGTATATCAATGGGCTGGGTGTGGACCTGCTATGATGACACATTTTAAGTGAGATAAGTAAAATCTACTGCTCCCGAAAATGTCATGATAAAGAATAATATTGAAACTATTCAATGCCATTGAATAACTCAGCAGGGTAATCCCTGTAGCAACATTAAAAGCTGCAAACATAAATGGCACAATGAAACACTTTAGTGGGTAGTTAACGTCTGAGTTGGGGATATGTGAGTTATTCAGCTCTCTACAGCTCACATCTTGTATTACAAAAAACTGCACTGTCTTCAAGGGTTAATGTCTTATTTTTACAAATTCTTTTGTTCAGGCCAAAGTTAAGTTTGTTTGCACACCTGACAGTTTCGACCGCTCACTCACAGCGTTTTACTCGAGTGAGCCTGTGCAAATCAGATGACCATAGTTTATAGTTTATAATACAGTGCAGTTGGGTAACTAGAATATTTAATAGCAGTTTTGGATGTTCTACATTGTTGTGTAAGGAAGTGTTCAGAGTTAAATTTGCATAATTTGCTTTTGCAGGTGGTGTGCTGAGGGAGGAAAGCTCATCTGTTGTGACTACTGTAGTAATGCTTTCTGTAAGAAATGCATCCTGCGGAACCTGGGCCGAAAAGAGCTGTCGGTTATCACAGATGAAAACTCCAAGTGGCATTGCTACGTTTGCAGGGCGGAACCTCTCCAAGATCTGGTCTGTGAATGCCATAGTGTGATGGAACAGATTAAGACCCATGGCAAACAAAAGAAGACTGAAAAAAATGAAGAGCCTGGGAAAATGAAAGACAAAAAGAAACCAATAAAGGAACAAAAAGCAGTTGTTAATGGAAAAGAACAGCCTGAAACCTCAGGGACTATGACTTTTACCTATAAAAAACTACAAGTTCCCAAAGAGCTCATAAAGAAAACTAAAAAACTTGTTGAAACTACTACTGGTCTAAACAATACTTTTATTCAGTTCATACAGCAGACAGCAGAAGAAGAGACTGATAGCTCCATTAGATATCGGCATTTGAAGGCTTTCAAATCAGTACTTGCAGATTTGAAAAAGGCCCACAGTGCATTGGAGGCTGCCCTAGAGCCAGAGTTTAAAAACATGGAGTTACTAAATGGCCTGCCCAGTGCAACAAAAACCACAAGTGAAGTGGGCGTCGTGAAAAATGATGTGGATGTTGACCATTCCTCTGACGTTTCAGATGGGAACACTGCTATTGAGCAGCCAGTAGAGGAAAACTACCATGAATCTGCTGCTGAGGAGATAGCAGAGTGTAACAGTCAAGTATCATCCTCTATAGACGAGATGGAGGAGGACAAAGCACAGGAAAATCCCAGCACCGACGATGCAAACATTCAAACACCAGTTCAAGCGACTAAGGAAATGGTGGCGGTTGAAGAGTCTCAAATAAAGAATGAGCCTGATGCAGTGGAAGTGGATTCCAAAATGAATCAAACCTGTCCAGAAGTAAAAATAAAGACTGAGATTTGCGATGAAGAAGACGCTGGTGAGATGTCACTAGATCAAGATATTTTGGCTGTTCCTCCTTCAGTTCCAGAAGAACTTTTTCAGATGGTTGAAAGTCTTGCAGATTCTGTTAAACTTGACCAGAGTGACACTTCAGTCACAGAAGAAGACGGAAAGTCAAATGGTAATCCAGCAGATTCTAAACGTTCACAGCCCAAAATCAAGAATCTGATCGTCAAGCTAACTCCGGTTCCGATTGTAACGACCCGCGAGTCCCGGTCTAAAAACAAAGTGAAACAGGAGGCACAAGTGAAGAGTAAGAAAGAAGGCGACACAAGTCCACAGCGCAACCGCCAGTCAAGCCGGATCAAGACTACTCCCTTAAGGAAGCAGGCAGAGACCAAGAACAAAGAAGAGACATCGGATTCAGAGTCTGAGAAAAACTCAAAGAAAAAAGCCACGTCAAGTAAATCAGTGGATGACAAAACGTGTGATGAAGATGAAGATGAAGGCGAAGGTGAAGATGTGAAGCAGGAGCCTAAGACTCTGGACTCAGACTCTGATGAAGTTCCAAATGCTCTAATTGAAAAAGTGGTTGATGCCAACAGCTCAGTTGATGAAGAGAAAGGCAGTTGTGCTAAGAAACGTTTATTTAAACTAAACAATACATCCCCTTCTTCAAAACGAAAGAGGAAGTCTGAAAGCTCAGATTCAGACAATAAAGAGAATAAAACCAAAACAAGGCAAAAGAAGAAAAAACAAAATGGTTCAGACTCGACTGATTCAGAAGATGAGGACATTGACAAATCAAAGCGGAGATCCACCCGAGTAAAGAAACGGGAGAAAGATGATGAGAAAAGCTCTCCAGAAAAGAAGCCAGGGGATCGTAAAAGGTCCTACGAAAAGAAACGCACAGGTAAGAGTCCCAAAGCGGCCTCTAAACTGCAGTCTTCATCAAGTGATGAGGAGGAAGAGCAGCAGGCTGACGAGGACGCTGCCGAGGACAGCGACGATCAGAAGATTAAACCTATTGTGGAGAATATTATGGGTGAAAGTGCACACTTTCATCAGTCTTCAGGTAATCACACAGAGACACATGTGTCTCATGGTCCATCTGCTTTTGGCTTACAGTTTGATTTGTGCAGGAGAAGAGCTTGAGGAGAAAACGGACTCTCAGCCATTAGAAGATGATTTTGATGATGACCCAGAAAACAGGTAATGACTCACAATGCCACCTTTAAGATCTTTTATTGGTTATTGATTTGTTTTTTCCTAAAGAATTGCAAAGAAGATGCTTCTAGCTAAAATTAAATCCAACTATTCATCTGGTGCTGAAAGCTCCTCTGACGATGAAGGACTGGAAAAAGAAGAAACTTCCAAAAAAGTCAAAAAAGAAGAAAAAGAAGAAAAAAACAAAGAAACAACATCAGGTTTCCTGCTCACTGTGCATCTGGTTTTTCAGGTGGTGTAGGTTATCTCATGTAAACATGTTTTTGCCTTTCACAGACTCAAGTGATTCAGAAAACTCAGGATCTGATGTAGATGTGAAGAAAGGTGCCCGACGTCACAAACTTCTCCGTCACAAGTTGTCCCTAAGCGAGGGTGAATCTGGGGACGAGGGCGAAGACGCTGACAAGGACAAGTCTAAAGAGAAGAAAAAGAAGGCGAAGAAGACTGGTGAGTTTACATGGACTCTATACACCACTCACTAAAGATGTTTGGAACTTTTTAAGGAATTCTGTTTGGTGTTTTTTTCTTCAGTGGACAGTGATAACTCAGAAGATTCAGATTTTGAGAAGCCGGAGTCCAGTGCACGAAGTTCAGGTTCAGAAGCACTGAGTGAGGCGGTGAGCGATTCAGAGAAAGAGGAAAAGAAAAGAAAGACTAGGTATGTATAGTCACTTTATAAACATGTTTCCTGGTGCCTTGAACCATTTTTTTTTTTAAATTTATGACTACAGAGCTTCAAAAAAGAAGGACGATGAGAAACAGCGGAGTAACAAGCAGAAGAAGAAGCGCCGTCGAATCAAAGTTCAGGATTCTTCTTCCAGTAATGAAAAGGTGAACAATAGCTATTACACAAAATACAACTGTTTCTTTAGAGAAGCAGCCACACAGTCAAGGGTCTGTTGTCCCTGGCCCCAGTGTCTCAGAATTGAACCCTCTTCCTATTCATTTCTATTAAAGGGGGGGCCCGTGTGAGGTTTCTTGACTCGGGCCCTCAAATTTCTGTCGACAGTAAAAGTGTGTTCATTCCCCAAGCTCTCGAGATCAAAGTGTTATGGTCATTTTTACAGAGCGGAGATGAGGATGGGGATGAGGAGGGTGAAGATGGTGAAGATGGTGAAGAGGGACGCAAAGGACGCAAGAAGATCCGAAAAATCTTGAAGGACGACAAACTGCGAACGGAGACACGGGACGCTCTGAAGGAGGAGGAGGACAGGAGGAAGAGGATCGCAGAGAGGGAAGCACTCAGGAAGAGACTCAGAGAGGTACTGCACAACAGATTTTTACTGATGCATTGATTATACAGGGTGTCCATAAGGTCGCTTTACAATTTTAAAATGTAATTATAAAGGCAAGTAATGAGATATAATATAGTTAGATTTGTTTTGTTGTACTCTGTGGTTATAAAAGTTTGTAATCACACTGGGGTCAGCATGTTTGAGTTCTTCGATCAAACATTTCCAGACTGTTAGAAATCCAGAGGTGTGATATCTGGTCCATCCCTTCCAATCTTTCTATGGGGTTGTGTTAAAGATATGGGACATTAATGAACTAAAGCCATGTGCCTCGTGTGACTAATGGTCCCAGACAGACGTGTATTAAATGAGGTCAAACACTTTGGAAACCACCGAGTACAAAAGATCAAGTCTGATTAAAATATCTGATCAATGCTTTTGTAATAGTTTACATAAAATACAACGTGTCCATAAAGTCTCTTTACACTTTAGAGATGCACTACTCCGGCTTTTTAAGTTCTGATACCATTTCTGATGTTATGGCTTTACAGATCTGCCGATACCCGATATCAACCAATACCAGATACAAGCAGCCAATGCAGCATTTATTACTTTTAAACAAAATAAAATAAGGCAGTAACTCTCAAGTAACTTTGTATAAATGAAAATTCATTTATTGATCATAATTGGACCAGAAAGTCTCAAAGTTTGGTCTTTTTTTGTTTTGTTTTGGTTATCTGACATTGTTTTTAAATAATATAAATTTATTTAGTTTATTTATATGTTTGAGCAAGATATCGGCAGAATCGATATCTGGAAATCGATATCTGATCCAGCAAATGTTTCAGTATCGGCTCGGGGGAAAAAAAAAAAAAAAAAAAAAGAGTATTTCAAAGTTGATTTTCAAGTGATTTTTTTTTTTTATTGCGGTCTTAAAGTGTATAGTTTACAGCATGTATTTGACATACCTGGCATCTTTTAGGTGATTGAAGTAGAGGAGTCGTCCCAGGTCACATGCCCCATTACGACTAAACTTGTCCTGGATGAGGATGAGGAGACCAAGGAGCCTCTGGTGCAGGTCCACAGAAACCTTGTGACGAAGCTCAAGCCTCACCAGGTCGATGGTAAGAGATAAAATGACATATTTTTACTGCCATTTATTTTCAAACATGTCACCGTTGGCCTTCGTGTTTCAGGGGTCCAGTTTATGTGGGATTGCTGCTGTGAGTCTGTGAAAAAGGTTAAGAAATCTGCTGGTTCAGGTTGCATCCTCGCTCACTGTATGGGTCTGGGGAAAACCCTACAGGTACAACAGCAGCTTTTATCATTCAAGAATTGCTTTTAAGACACGTTTGTTACGGTAGATCGCGCACATCCCAGTAATATGTAGTTCTGCTTTTGTACTGTAGGTGGTGACGTTTCTCCATACTCTGCTGCTCTGTGAAAAACTTGAGTTCTCCACAGCCTTGGTGGTTTGTCCTCTGAACACTGTCCTGAACTGGCTTAACGAGTTTGAGAAGTGGCAAGAAGGTTTTAAGGATGATGAGACACTGGAGGTAATGGAGGTTTGACACAGACGGTTTGATAAAAATGACTTTGTGTGTCTAATCGTTCGGATTGTGGGTCACAGGTCACAGAGTTGGCCACAGTAAAAAGGCCACAGGAGCGAGCTTTTGCGCTGCAGCAATGGCAAGAATCTGGCGGGATCATGATTATGGGCTACGAGATGTATCGAAACCTCACCCAGGGCAGGAACATCAAAAGCAAGAAACTCAAAGAGACCTTTCAGAAGACACTTGTAGATCCAGGTACAGTGTGTTTCTTTAAATAACATTTAACTATAACTAATAACTATATATTTATGTAATCCTTGTTGGAGATGGTTGGCCTGAAGTCCTGCAGTGCTGCTGTGTGTGATGTGGCTGATGTGCCTATCACTCACTATGTTTTCCTTTTGAACAGGCCCAGACTTGGTGATTTGCGATGAAGGTCATATTCTTAAAAATGAAGCCTCTGCTGTTTCCAAGGCCATGAACTCTATCAAGACGAGGAGGAGAGTGGTCCTCACAGGAACGCCGCTGCAAAACAACCTGATTGAATGTATGTTTCTGTGGTAGTTTAAAATGTTCAGCGTTTTATTTGTCTAAAAACATGTTTTGTTTTTATATCAGACCACTGCATGGTTAACTTCATCAAAGAAAACCTGCTCGGTTCAGTAAAGGAGTTCAGGAATCGCTTCATTAACCCGATCCAGAACGGGCAGTGCGCTGACTCCACCATGCACGATGTCCGCATCATGAAGAAGAGGGCACACATTCTGTACGAGATGTTGGCGGGTTGTGTTCAGGTAATTCATAGGAGTCACTGAGTCTTTAGTCCCTTACTATGATAAACTGAATTTAACCATTTAATCATGTTATGTCTCCATTTCAAAAAGAAACAGAGTAAATGTTTTATTTGTGTGTGTTTGAGTAGTCTCCCATATTTAAGCTAAAGTTTGACAAAAACAAGATCATGTGAATCCAACAGCTAGTGAGATGTCCTCCATAAAGAAGCCAGTGTTATTAAGACATCAATATGGCTTTTACCAGGTTTCACTTCTACTGTTGTAATGTTTAAATATTGTATTTTTGTCGTTACCAAAGCTGTAGGAGTAAGGTTGGAGGTCTTAACCATACTCACCTCTCACACTATAACACTGTGTCTTTGTCTCCCGCAGAGAAAGGATTACTCTGCACTTACAAAGTTTCTGCCTCCAAAGCACGAGTACGTGCTCTCAGTGCGGATGACTCCCATCCAGTGCCGCCTGTACAGATATTACCTGGAGCACTTCACAGGTGGGTTTTAGGCCATACAGCAGCAGAGTCTTTGTGTCACTCTGGGTTTTTGCAGTGCTTCTTTAAGTTGTCTTTTGCTGAAGTAAAACTTGAGATGAATGGAGTTACCATTTTGAGCAGCTTTGTTAAGTCGTTTAGTGGACCTCCGCTTTAAAATGTGGTCTAGGACCTGTGTAAGAGTGGCAGCTGGCAAACTGCCGCAGGCAAAGTTTAAGTCAAGTTTCCCACGTCTCCCTAATGAAGAGCCCAGGGACAGAGGGGACGAGGGTGGGGGTGCAAGGGGTGGAGCGAAAAGGGAAGGGAAAAAAACAGATGAAGCTCTGAGATCTTACACCTAACAGGAAAACAAAAAACAGGAGCAATCCTGGTGGGGGGCTGGTGGGGGGCTGGTGGAGAAAAAAAATGTCATTTTATCAACAAAAAAAGAGCAAATACGATGAGATTTACTGTATGACCTGGGATATGTTTGTAAATTATTCTGAGTTTTAAATAACTTTTGTAAACTTTCACATCAGAGTCGTTCCATGACGTTAGAATAGTGAGATTTAAAAAAGTTCATTCAGTTTCAAGTTAAATTATTACTGTTTATTTCACTTTAATTGCATTTTTACAATTGTAAAACCAGACTGCACCTGCTCCACTCCGTCTGCATATACAGAGTACAGTATAAAGCAGTTCCACATTCATTAATTTCTCGTCTTCTCGGGTCTGTCTGCTGCAGGTGTGGGGAATGCGCAGGAAGGAGGCCGAGGCCGTGCTGGGACCAAACTCTTCCATGATTTCCAGATGCTCAGTAGAATCTGGACCCATCCGTGGTGCCTTCAGCTGGACTACATCAGTAAAGAAAACAGGGTAAGACTTTTGACAAACAAAACTCAAAAATAAATTAAAGCCACAAGCCGCATCGACCAGCCCTCGTGGGCCGTGCACTCGACCGACCCGGCGCTCCCCAAGGATGGCACTGACGCACCACTTTGCAAACTTTACGTTGAGACAACTCCCGTTAATGTGATGTACTTTGACTTTTACAGGTGGCGCCACTTTTGTATTCCCATGCATGTGACTTTTTGAGTTTTTGAGCAGGAATTTGATCCATTAAACGTGTCAAAGAGCAAAAGAAAAAGAATAAATAAAAATAAATTATATTTAAGAAGAAAAAAAAAAACGATATATCCGTTGCTAGGACAGCAGAATATGTTTTTGAAAGTTCTCGACATTCCCCACGTCAGCGCGTCAGTGCTGGTCATTCACCATCAGGTCGCCCACTGACCTTTGACCTCCATTCATTTTAGCAGTTATAAATATGGGCCATATTTATAACTGGAGCGACTGAGACGACGGTTGACAATGAAAGGCCTGATGCCCCGTACAGACTCGGGGCCTCTATGGGCCCCGTGCGGGCTCGGGCCCCGTGCGGGCTCGGGCCCCGTGTCTGCTCGGGGCTCATGAGTTGTGTGAAAAGTACAGTTCTGCACGTGTCTCTCTGTGACTCAGGGCTTCTTCGATGAGGACAGTATGGAAGAGTTTATCGCCTCAGAGACTGAAGAGTCGTCCATGAGCCTCAGCTCTGGGGATGAAAGGAAAAAGTAAAGAATATATATATATTTTTTTTTTTCATAAGATTAAAGGTATAAAGCATCAGTCCTACCCACATTTGTTAATATTTTATAGGAGAAAGAAGAAAAGCAAGAAAAAAGTTTCTGACGAGTCTGACAGTGACGATATGGAAGTGATCAAAGAATGGAACACGAGCTCCCGAGGACGAAACGGAGAAGGAGGAGAAGGACGCAGCCGCCCGGAGCCTGAGGAGGAACGTAGGTTACCCCCATCACCCTCTGCTACACCCTCTGCTACACCCTTAAGGCTCATACACCCTCTGCTACACCCTTAAGGCTCATACACCCTCTGCTACACCCTTAAGGCTCATACACCCTCTGCTACACCCTTAAGGCTCATACACCCTCTGCTACACCCTTAAGGCTCATACACCCTCTGCTACACCCTTAAGGCTCATACGCCCTCTGCTACACCCTTAAGGCTCATACGCCCTCTGCTACACCCTTAAGGCTCATACGCCCTCTGCTACACCCTTAAGGCTCATACGCCCTCTGCTACACCCTTAAGGCTCATACGCCCTCTGCTACACCCTTAAGGCTCATACACCCTCTGCTACACCCTTAAGGCTCATACGCCCTCTGCTACACCCTTAAGGCTCATACGCCCTCTGCTACACCCTTAAGGCTCATACGCCCTCTGCTACACCCTTAAGGCTCATACGCCCTCTGCTACACCCTTAAGGCTCATACGCCCTCTGCTACACCCTTAAGGCTCATACACCCTCTGCTACACCCTCTGCTACACCCTTAAGGCTCATACACCCTCTGCTACACCCTTAAGGCTCATACACCCTCTGCTACACCCTTAAGGCTCATACACCCTTAAGGCTCATACACCCTCTGCTACACCCTTAAGGCTCATACACCCTCTGCTACACCCTTAAGGCTCATACACCCTTAAGGCTCATACACCCTCTGTACTTGCTGACTGTAGGGGACAGTAGTGAACTCAGTGCAGCTGTACTGACTGTGACTAGAACAAGCTGCAGCACAAACTTTTACTTTCTTTTTCAACAAATGTGACCTAAAAAGCTTCCATCTTTGATCTTTTTAATTTATGTTGTTCTTGTTCTTTCATTTTTGGTTATTTCATTAACTTTGGACGCCCTCCAGTGGCTATGCATAAGAACACAGCTTTACTACAGCTACAGATCTGTTTACACACAAAAATGGAGCATAAATGAGTCTTTACACATTATTGTTTACTCTCCACAGGTTTCCGAATGATTTTGGGACCGTTGCCATAGCAAAAAACAATTTATAGCTAAATATATCTTTTGAATGTCTGTGTAATCCCTCAGTCGTCCAGGTCTGATCCATAGTAAAACAAAAATCAAAAATTTGTCAACTGGACACAAAGTTGTAGGAGTGAAGATGTTTGGCTGTTCATTCAAGCTGCTTTTTCAGTTACCAAAAATTGTATTTTACTATGTCTTTTGAATGGGGGAAAAAAGGCCTCAATGTTTGCTATAACAGGAAACTGTAACCCATGAATAGAACATTTGGTACGACACAAAACAATGAGTGCAGTTTGAATGTCAGTACTGGCACATTGCAGTGAATTGACACAGTGTTTATGTCTGTTTCAATCAGCTGCTCGGCCGTCTGGCTCACATCCCGGGAGTCCCACTGCTGACTGGCACCGAGACTTTGTCACTGAAGCGGATTCTGAAGTCCTAGAGCATTCTGGGAAAATGGTGCTGCTTTTTGAGATTCTCCGGATGGCAGAGGAGTTGGACGAGAAAGTGTACGTCCCAAGCACCGTGATGATGATGGTTTGTTGAATTATCATTACTGACATGTTTTTTGTGTTTTTTCAGGCTGGTGTTCAGTCAGTCTCTCATTTCTCTGGACTTGATAGAGGACTTCTTGAAACTGGCTTGTAGTGATGGTGATGATGACGATGAAAAACCTTCTCCATACAAAGGTACTGAAGCGTCTTAAATATTACTCTGATTAATCTAGATTTATGTGACTGTTTTACTGATTGTACCTCTTAGTTGACCGGTCCAGCCTGTATCTGGGCCCACATGTCTCTACTGTAGATTAAGCCTGTCACAATTACACATTTTAAAGTTTGATATATAATGATGAAGTAAATATAGACAATAAACAATAATATTGAAACTCATTTATGCCACTGACACAAAAGCTCAAGAGCAGATTCAAACCACAAAAACTATTCTGAAGCTACAATATTGTTAAAAATCATCAGCTGCAATAAATAAACAGCAGAATGAAACACTTTAGTCGTTAGTTTGCATCTGTAATGAGTCATGGAAGTTATTTATTCAACAAAAATATCCCAGCAGTACAAAGCACAGTGATAAATATTGACCCCAAAACATGTAGTTCCATCTTTCATGTATAGAATGAGTGGATACAGTGATAGTAGTGACAGGTCTAATTATCCCACTGACCCGATGACTGACCCTAAAACAGGATTTCTCCCACAGAACTATTCTATAAGTGCAGTAATGAACATGAGCTACAATAAATAAATAAAACACTTCAGAATCAGAAGTGAATTATTCCACTTTCTAAAGCTCAAATCTTCAGAAAAGTACAAAACATAAACGTTCCCCAGTAGCGCTAAGACAAAGTGAATATTGACCCACAAAAAGTACTGTTCCATCGTTCATGTATGGATCGGTGAGCTGATCTCGTCTTTATCGTGACACTACTGTGGATTTTGACTAAACACTGTAAAATGTGAAAAATGCTCATGTTTTTTTCATATGGAGAGGCTGCCTGTATGCTACATACTTATTAACTTTAAACACACACAGGCGCTTACAAACGCACCGCTGCTGGTGTAAGGTCATGTTCCTAATTAAACTTGAGCAGCTGTTTTTACTTTCATTTTGGAAATGATTAGACCTTGACTTTTTATTCCACAAAAAATGTTTGCTCAAGGGTTTGTAATTTGTAATGAAAAGATCACAGTGCTGTAATTGGAAACATACTGAGATGCTGGTTATGAAGGCTGGTAGGGGGTGGGCCATCTTGAAAGCTAAACATGGCTGGTGTCTGCCCAACACAATCATGATTCTGCTGTTTATACCCAGTGTTAAGTTCATCTGGAAAAGTCACATCCACGTATTGGACATTGAAGTTTGACCTGTCGTCTCCTGTTCTGTCCAGGTGAAGGGAAGTGGTACAGAAACATTGACTACTATCGCCTGGACGGCTCGACCAACGCAACCACCAGAAAGAAGTGGGCTGAAGAATTCAATGACACCAGTAACACGAGGTACACTCAGAGTCAACGTTTGTGTCCAATACTTTATCAGATTTGAAATACATACATGTAATAAAGTTTGAACCTGCATTGTTTCCAGAGGCCGGTTGTTCCTCATCTCCACTCGAGCCGGCTCACTGGGCATTAACCTTGTAGCTGCGAACAGGGTCATAATCTTTGACGCTTCTTGGAATCCTTCCTACGACATCCAGAGTATTTTCAGAGTGTACCGCTTTGGACAAATTAGGACCGTTTTTGTGTACAGGTTTTTGGCCCAGGTATGAAGTTTGTAAATAATAATCTATAGTGATATTATACTGGATTTAGTCTGTTGATAAAATGTGCTTTGCTTTTTCCCAGGGAACAATGGAAGAGAAGATTTACGAGCGGCAGGTAACTAAGCAGTCTTTGTCATTCCGAGTTGTGGACCAGCAACAAATAGAGAGGCACTTTACCATGAACGAGCTGGCAGAGCTCTACACCTTTGAACCAGACCAGCTGGACGACCCCTCAGAGAAGAAGAAGAAGAGGGACACGCCAATGCTTCCTAAGGTAAACCGATACGCTCGCCCTGTGTATGCTACATGTCCATTTGAACACTTATAAACTCGGCTGATCTTAAAAAAAAAACATCAGGAAACTAGATTTAATCGCAGTATTCAATTAGCTTGAAATTTCATTGTGTTCTTCAAACAAAACCTTTTAAGATGAAACCTATTAACAGTAGTAAATGTGTCTTTTATGCTACAAAACATGGCAAGGAATCTACTTTTAAATGCCAAGCTTGTTATTCCAAAATTGCACCAAACCACATGCCAGCTTGTATCCTGGTTGGCCTTTCCGGGATCTTTCCTTTGTGTTTCTTTTCATAATCTGCCTCTCTTCTCCTTAATGCAGGTGCTGTGTCAGTATTTGGGCCCCAAGGGTTTAATAAGAATAAACAGCTTTGAACAGCTGCACTAGTTTGTCTGTTTACAGCTATTTACTAAACAGTGTGCTCATTGCAAAGCTGCTGGTCCACTATAAAAACCCTTTTCCCCAAATCGTCTTCCTTTTTATTACTGTCCTCGTCTCTAAATTGGCCGCACATCTCCCTCCTTTCTTTTTGAAGTGTTTTTACATTTTGGTTTTGGTTTGATTAACTTGACTTTGCAGAGGTCTGTAAGTATAAGTGGATGTCTAGTAAAAAACCCTTTGGTATTTCAGTGATACGATTAAAACCTGACAATCCAGAGCCAGGACCTTTTTTGCCATAAGGTTATTGGCGAACGCTGCAGCCGAAATACAGCTGGACGGAAGGAATTTGGCGTCTGGAAAAATGTGAAGATGAGTCAGACTGTGTCCATCACTGTGAGCCAAAGTGGGAAGAACACTTTCATGACGATAGTTTGAGCAGCCATTTCAGCAGGTGTACAATATTTGGAGATATTTGCTTTTCCATATGTGGCTTGTCAAGCGTCGGCCGTGTCATTCATGAAACGTAATCTACATTTCAGGCACGGCGTCGCATGGGCCTCTACGTTTTGAGTGGGCAGAAGTCATCGTAAATACTCGTACGTTTGTTGTGGTAGTTTCCTGTTATGATTGCTTGTCTTTAAACCACATCTAAACATGAATACGTTGTCAGTCTAATGATGGTAAGCCGCAGTATTTTCCACTGAGTAGGTCGTGGGTTTCTTGAAGTGTGTTAAGTCTTATCGTGTGTGGTGGGTGTAGTGGTAGCCGCATAGACTGTTTATACAAATGGACGGAGCTAACGTCTGCGCGCCAGATCGGACGTGATCACGGCTCCATTGACTCTGACTCCAATTCAGTTCTTTATATTGAAAAACTGACCCGTCTCTCTGTACCTGCAGCTGTCAGACTCATCATTTTGGTCTTAAATGTTCGTATTAACCCTCTACATGATCTTGGGGTTTTTATTTCACTATTGTGTCTATAAACCAAGACATGAACACTAATAACAGACGAATCAGGCGCCTTCTTTCTCCGAGGTCACTCCCACTAGCAATTAAGAACAGGTTTGATTGACATCGTTGTTAAAAACCCCAGCAGCCTCGCCCCCGGATTGGCTCTTTCCAAATATGGAACTCTGCTCTAGATTCGCCTCTAACTGCTCCGGCCTCGATTAGCTTCATTTGACTGGAGCTGAACGCTGTGGGTGACGTCACACTCACTTTTCAGATCTCTGCCTTATTGCATAAAGTATATTATTGTGTCATCTTTTCCACCACGCCCCATGTCCTCACTGTTGTTCCTTTGCTCGCTATATCTTTATCTGCTACTCTTACTCATCACCGCTGAGAAATGTTCAAAGCTACATCACTGTTTTTTTTCCTCATCCGCCTCTGGCCTCTTCTGGTCTGATGAAGGGTCATTATTGAAACCCCACTGTTAAAGATGGCTCAGAGAAACTAATTGGAGACGACGCAACAGGGTACACTTCCTCCTAATGACATGGAGTGTACATGTGACCCAGAGATTTGCCCTATCCTTAGACGATGTCGAACACTTACGGTGCTGCAGTGTTTCTCCTGCTGGGCTGGTTTTTAGACCTCACTGTGCTGCCAGCGTGCGGTAGACACTTTTAGAGCTGGGAATCTCTGGGTCCCTCATGATTTGACGCAATGCGAGTTTATTTGAACAGCACAACTCGTACACGAAGTCATTCAAAGTGCTTCACAGAATAAGAAAGGCATTAAAATCACAAAACAACAAATCAAAACATCAATAATCACAAGTAATCATCATAAAATGGACATTAAAAGAGCAGAGGCAGAATAAAATCCTTTCAGTCACACAGGTTTTAAATGCAAAAAACTGAAATGATGTTTAGCTCTGATTTAGTCCCGGTTTCGTCCCGGTTTCGTCCCGGTTTCGTCCCGGTTTCGTCCCGGTTTCGTCCCGACTCTGGGCTCTAGCAGGAGGCCAGTCCCTGAGGTCAAGACAACACACACTAATGGAGATGGCAGTACGGCATAAATGTTTTTTTAGCTGATATCAAGTATTTTTCTTGTTTTTGTGAGACGACAGATGGAAATCAGCTCATAACTACAAACCAGTGCGTTTGGGGCGACTGTAGCTCTGGCTCAGCTGGTAGAACGTTTGTCCTCTGTCTGAAGGTTGGGCGTTCAGATCTGACTCCCACAGGTTAATGCTGTCGTCGTGTTTTTGGGCAAGACGCTAAACCCGTCTCGTCCCCAGTGTCGGTGTATGAATGTGTGTGTAAATGTGTGAGAGGTTCCTCGATGTAGAGCGTTTTGAAGTTGGAGAAGCGCCGTATAAAAATGTGACTGTACGATTTTGTTTACAGTATCGGCTCATTAACATCCACTGCATTTTGCTTTGGGTTTTATTACATCAGCGGCGTCTGGAGCAGTTTCGAAATTGTCGTTTTTCGGGGGGATATTTTGAATAGCAGTATATAGCACTGTAAAATTATTATAGCGATGTAGTTTTGCAAAGTGTTCCCAAAAATGTTCTTGGGAGTTTATCTTTACAGCGGCTCACATTATTGGTGCTGTATCATTTAATAAAATATCCTGATTTATTATTGTTGCTCAGAGCCAGTGCGGAGGCTGCTCCTGTGCGACAGACGGCCGTAAGCCTCCCCATGCTCGTCTCATTAGCCATCGGAAAACTCTCTTGATCTAAAGGGAAATCCTCAAACTCTATTTAATGATCATATATCACCAGTCTGATGTACGCCATGTCGAGGGGTTGTTTTGCTTCTTGCTTGAGCGACTTGTGCTTGAGTCAGAGGTTTGTTTGGCTTTTCAGCGTTTTGCCCGCCTCAGAACACGTTTGGACTCGTCCGATCGGAGGTGAAGAGAACTCTAATGATAGTAACAGCTCGAGACCGTGTTCCTTCTGTTGTTGTTTTTTTCCTCACTCCGGTCTTTGTTTATATAATCCCTTTTTTATTGTCTTTTTAATGACTTTCAAAACTCAAAAGGGTGACGAGAGTGAAGTCGATATTGTGTTACCAGCAAATGGCCGTACATATGTTGTCGTGTAGCTGCGGTGTTTCCCCTGTAGCCATGTACACGTCTATTTATACCATCGGTGTATTTTTAGTTTATTTGGGCTACAACAGGTTTATTAATTTCTAGCACTGTCTGGGCTTGATGTCTGGTTGAATCCCCGCTAACCTTCCAGCTGGCCTGCCCTCGCTCCTCTCTGGATACCCCCTCCTTCCTCTCTCCTCTGGTGCTAGCTTGGGCTTGTTATTATAGGAATGTACCATGTTTATTGTCTTTGTTTAGCCCTTTGTGACATCCGTGATTTTGTTTCTTTGTTAATTGACTGACAGCTCGATAAACCCACACTTGCTCGCAGGCGCTGGAGGCTGTTGGACGGCGTTTGGAGCGGGCCGTCGGGGTTATGTGCAGCTGGTGGGGAGAGTATTGACGGTCTATGTTTAGGTATTACAAATATCCTGGCTCCGCACATTCCTGCTGCTGCGATCCCGTCTTGGCCCCCCTGTGTTGCCATGGTAAACCCACCTGTGTTTTAAGATGTGTCTTACAAACAGTCTGATCTCAGTATGTAACAGTTTACTCCTTAGAAGCAACACCAGGCTGCATAAGGTAAAAGGCCAAGAGGCTATGGATACTGTCAGTCGTCTGTTTTCTGTTTTATTCCAGTAAATAATTTCTCGTTCCTCATTTATGTTTTGCCTCACTATTGGCTGAAATGCCGGCAGATTGGACCCACGTCAGCAACAAGATTAGCTTTTCCAGAGTAAAAAAAAAAAAGAATGTTGTAACGATTCAGAGTGAAGTGCAAAGACCTTAAGGTTTAGAAAAAAACGTAAACATAGATTGATTTTAAAGAAATGTGCTGACCTGGACGACCTGGACGACCTGGATGACCAGCTGTGGGGATGTCGTCAGACCCAGTGAGGCGTCTGATGTTGCCCTGTTTATGTTTGGCCCATGACTTTGACGTACATTTCATACACAGTACACACTAGTTTGAGATATTGAACTTAAATAGATTTCAAGCATGTGTAAATACCACACAAATTCAGCCTGATTCTGTAGACTTTTCCTTTTGACTTGTTTGTCCAACTCAGCTGTAGCAGATTTTCTTCTTGGAGCTTACATCACGTTATTAGCACGTTTCCAGATACTTTGTTAAATAAAAGGCATACTTTGTGTTGTTTAAGATTTAAACAACAGATTATGGCACTTAGGTTGAGACAAGGTCTGGTCTTTGGTCTTGAATGAAAAAAGCCTGTTGTTTGTTATGTCTTGGCATCTTCATAATTGAATAAAAACAACAGTCTGTGATGCCACATGCCAAAATTCCTTTTGAGATGTGACTCTATAAAAACAATCCTTGCTCCCCACGCTTTGGGCCAGTGGGTTAATTTACCACTTTTTCAATCCATCTGCCCACCCAGCTCCACTCAGGGCCTCCGTCTCCCCCAGTAAAGTGATAGGCTCCTCCGCCCGAAAGTATGACAATAGGTCAGGTTACCTACAGCCATTAGCCCTGCTCTGAGCACAACGGCACACTGCATTAGCATTAGCATTAGCCCTGCTCTGAGCACAACGGCACGCTGCATTAGCATTAGCATTAGCACTGCTCTGAACACAACAGCACGCTGCATTAGCATTAGCATTAGCCCTGCTCTGAGCACAACAGCACGCTGCATTAGCATTAGCACTGCTCTGAGCACAAGTGCACGCTGCATTAGCATTAGCACTGCTCTGAGCACAACGGCACGCTGCATTAGCATTAGCACTGCTCTGAACACAACGGCACGCTGCATTAACATTAGCCCTGCTCTGAGCACAACAGCACGCTGCATTAGCATTAGCATTAGCACTGCTCTGAGCACAACAGCACGCTGCATTAGCATTAGCACTGCTCTGAGCACAACGGCACGCTGCATTAGCATTAGCACTGCTCTGAGCACAACGGCACACTGCATTAGCATTAGCATTAGCACTGCTCTGAGCACAACGGCACACTGCATTAGCATTAGCATTAGCCCTGCTCTGAGCACAACAGCACGCTGCATTAGCATTAGCCCTGCTCTGAACTCAACGCTGCATTAGCATTAGCACTGCTCTGAACACAACGCTGCATTAGCATTAGCCCTGCTCTGAACACAACAGCACGCTGCATTAGCATTAGCACTGCTCTGAACACAGCGGCTCACTGCATTAGCATTAGCGCTGGCTCTGAACACAACAGCATGCTGCATTAGCATTAGCGCTGCTCTGAACACAGCGGCTCACTGCATTAGCATTAGCGCTGGCTCGGAACACAACAGCATGCTGCATTAGCATTAGCGCTGCTCTGAACACAGCGGCTCACTGCATTAGCATTAGCGCTGGCTCTGAACACAACAGCATGCTGCATTAGCATTAGCGCTGCTCTGAACACAGCGGCTCACTGCATTAGCATTAGCGCTGGCTCTGAACACAGTGACGCTCTGCAATAGCATTAGCTCACTGTATTAGCATTAGCGTTGGCTCTGAACACAGCGGCTCACTGTATTAGCATTAGCATTAGCGCTGCTCTGAACACAATGACGCTCTGCAATAGCATTAGCTCACTGTATTAGCATTAGCGTTGGCTCTGAACACAGCGGCTCACTGTATTAGCATTAGCATTAGCGCTGCTCTGAACACAATGACGCTCTGCAATAGCATTAGCTCACTGTATTAGCATTAGCATTAGCGCTGGCTCACTCCGTGCGGTCTGTGAGACGGACCACCCCAGAGCCACACAGATCACTGTGGTCCCTCCAGATGCACGGTGACCGGCTGTGTCCTGTCATCTGACCTCAGGAGTTACTGACCCGTTACAGCGTCGCTCCTTCTGACTGGATGTGATTAGCAGAATACTTTTTTATGTTACTGACTACAATAGTGGTCATGTTGAAAAAAAAGCTAAAAACGTTTGAACCTTTTTGACATTCAAATGTTTGGGTCCATGACTTTGACCGTTTATTTGACCGCAGACCTGCTCTCAGATGGACGCGCTGTGTGTTTTCTCGTCATATTGAGATCGAATCTGATGATGAGTAAAAGTTATTTCTCCTTACCTCGTTTATTTTCCACTTCCTCAGGTTTTACTTTTTGTTTCTCTTCTTTAAGATTGTTTGTCATTTAGCGCTTTTTCATTTTGACTTTTTTTTTCCTCTTGTGGGGCAGTCCCTTTGTAAACTGGCTCACGCTGAGGGTAATGATGCAACTCCTGTATGAAGTTTCCAGAAAGAAGTCCCAGTTTAATGTAAAGTTTAAAAAAAAGTGTGTCTGTGTGTGTGTAGAGTAATTTAAACCATGTTTATGTGAGCGGCATCTGGTCCAGCTCCATTTTTACTCAGGTATTGTTTTCAATAACAATGTCGTCATGGAAACCAGATTCTGACAAAACTATGTGGTATTTGTTTTGTTTGCCTTTTTATATGTTGTCTAATCTGTCTAATTCCTTTTACAGGCAAGGCCAAGTTTTAGCTCATAAAACTGTTCAAACTGTCAGTCCACGTTGTTGTGTGTGTGGGGAGGGGCCTTTTCAACACGCTCTTTCATTTTATACATAATTCTGTTAAATCATTCTTAGTATAACCGGCCCGTTAAAAAGCACAAACACTGCAGATCGGGTCAACTCGTCGCTCTTTTTTTGTGTACCGGTGTTTTATCGTGTCTGAGGGCAAAGGTCGTTTCGTTTTGTACACTGTTAAAAACGCTCCCGTCACAGTCCGTCCTCCAGGTGCGTTTTGTGTCTGATTGTCGTGCGCGGCCGATGTCTCACGATCATTTTAATACTTGGCGTATTTAATAAATGATCGATGGAACAGTAACGTGTGGAGGTGAGTTTTTTTCGTGGGCGTCTTCGCTTTGATCTAAAGGGAAATTTGTGGTTTTGTTTTGTTTCTTTTGCAACATGATAAGATTTTGAGATGACTTGGCAACTTCTATGACTCATTATAGATGTAAACTAATTACTCAAGTGCTTTATTTTGCTGTTTATGGTTTGGTTTCACTGTTGTCGTTTATATTTACTTCAGTAATAAATGGCACAGGCCCATTACAACCTGAAGATTCCAGATTGTTCTTGTGTTTATGTGATTTTTGTCAGCATCATACATGGTTGTAATGGGAGTTAGATGTTCACTAGAGATGGAGCGGTTGGATTATACATGGGGTTGATATTTGGACGTTGATATCGGCCTCAAATCTCCAGCACAGGTCGAAATATTTAGTTTTGGTCGATCTGCTGCCTAAAAAAACACAGAAAGCTTTATATTAACACTTTAATAAGAAGAAATAGCTGCACAGACCATGACCACAGCTCTTATATATGTGTTTGTGGTAAATTTAACATGACATACTTTGGGGAAAATAATCAAAATTGACCCAAAATATCTGCAGATCTGCTCAGCCATCGGTTGCTCTGGATTCTGAATGATGTTATCTGGATCAGCCGTGAAAACACCATATAGATCTCCGATGTTTACACGCTTTTATGTCTTGTCATGTCGCACAGATGGAATTATTGTTTTTAGGGATGGGACAATAAAGGATAATATTGTTTATCGTGATAAAAAGGGTCGACAATCACTCGCAGGACATTTTATATAATCGTGATAATCGCCAACAAAGATAATTGCCCTTATGTCGCCTCAGTGTGCGGAAAAAAAACACTTACCACAGGTTCTAATTATTCATAATGATGTTTATCGTTAATCACAATTATTTTGGCCATGATAATTGTCACAAAATTGCAGTATCATCCCATGGTTAATTGTTTGGTAGTTTGATAATATTACTTGTTTTACTGTAGGACGCTGTATTGGCCGAGATGCTCCAGAACAGCAAGGACCAGATAGTGGGATACCACGAGCACGACTCTCTGCTGGACCATAAGGAGGAGGAGGCCCTGAGCGAGGAGGACCGCAAAGCCGCCTGGGCAGAGTACGAAGCCGAGAAGAAGGTGAGCTCCGGGGAAAGCATCGCCCACAGTAGGGTTCCCACGAGTCCTGAGAGACCTGGAAAATAATCGGCCTGTTTTCCAGACATGGAAAATGAGAAAAACAGCTAAATGTCCTGGAAAAGATAGATTTTGTCCTTGAAAATGTCTCCACTCTTTGCTTTGCTGTTTATTGGAACGTTTACTGCCCCCTATTGGAGCATTTTCTTCCACCAAAACGCAGGAAATTACACCCGCGCCCTTCCTACATCTCTTTATCTTACCCATACAGGCACCTCTGACTTTCCTGTGTTAGAAAAGAAACACTAGACTCACAAAGTACAAATCAAATGTGGAGAGTAAACCGTTTTCTTCATCCAGTTTGAGTTCCACCTGAAAATCTTTTGGGTGTGTAGTGCGTTCACCTTGTTGTGTAATTAAGTTCCAATAATTGTGGACTTTGGGGTCACTTGAGCTTAGACCACATCTTTCTTTATAAAAACTGTATAAAAAGGAGGTGATCTGTTTATAGACGCCGTGATTACATAACTGTAAATGTCCTGGAAAAGTTCTGAAAAATGATTCCAAGAAAAGTGTAGGAATCTTGACTAGAGATGGAGCAATACACGATAATCTCATTTAATTCATATCCAGAACATTAAAACTGTCAGGAACTTTAATAATTATCCTGATATAATCGTTAATCGCAGTTAATTTGGCCATGAGAAGCGTAACAGATTATCCCCCGTCTTCCAGTTAAGTGACCCCCACCCACAGTTTTCTTTTTGTAGATCTGTGTTTTGAGCTAAACTGTTCCCTTGTTACGATCTAAAAAAACCCGCAATAATCCGTGAAGTATCAGCTTTATTTTTAATTATTCTCTGTTTTTGTCTGTAAAACCCCTCACCACACACTTTATACACTTTTCTCACACAGGCGTTAACATTTTCTCACATTTCTCTCTCGTTTAAACTCTCTCAAAGTTCAAACCTTCGTAGGCGCCTTTGTCAGACTCGTCATTTTGGCCTTAAATGTTCGTATTAACCCGCTCTACGTGATCCAGGGATTTTTATTTCATTGTTTTCAGTGTTTTGTCGCTGCCTTTCCCTGAGGTTTCTCCCTCTAGCGTTAGCAACAGGTTTGATTGACAGCGTTGCTAAGCGCTTGCTCCCTGTTAAACCAGAGACTCAGGCGAGAAGGGGCGTTACCTTCAACAGCCTCGCTCCTGATTGGCTCTTCGGTTGCTGTGACACTGAGTCGGAATTCCAAATATGGAACTCAGCTCCAACTTGGCCTCTATAACTGAGCCTCGATGAGCTTCATTTGGAGCCGACCCGGGCCCTTAGTCCACGTCTTTATACAGTCTATGGTTGGCTTGTTGTTATCCTTTCATGACTGGCCCGGCCGTCGACAGGTCCTCTCTGTAGATACTCCGGTGGCGCGCTATTCCCAGTGTTCAGTTTTCCATAGCACCCCAGCCTCATTGAGCAATTAGTGAAGTTTATTTGTAAAAGTGTTTCTGGTGAGCTGATGTTGTAATGGCTCAGAAGTCTCCTCTCCCTCTGTGTAATTCTAGAGTCTAATTCACTCTAATGATTATTTTTCCTACACGCTCTCCTCTGTGCCCTCCGTCTGCCCCGAGCCGCTTTCGACGGCGGCCTCTGCGTTACAAAAGAACACCGGGTTTCAGTCACAAAAGCTGAGTGCGGAGATCCAATTTGTGTTCGCATTAGTTCTGTGTAATATCCACTGAAGATGCAGAGAACGAGCGAGGCCAAAGGATCATTCTAAATACTGGGGAGCTTTGCGGGAGAAACAACTGGAACGCAACCCAACCTCGGCTAATGTCCTCGCAACTTAAGGCTTGGCCGGCGGTGGCTGGGATAAGCTGCGTGTATGAATATCAGATTTGCAGCTCAGGAAATGGGACAGAACTGTGAGAACCTGAGCTGGAGGCCCACACTAGACTCCACTCAGGAGTTCAGTTTTTAGTTCCGCACATGGGCAGAAAAAGGGCGCGTTTTCTCTGCCCCAGTGCAGTTTGAAAAAGTGTTAAAGGTCTAATATGCAACTTTCGAGGGTCTGTGGTGGTGAGGAAATTTAGTATCAGGTCCAAAGATGCAGTTTCATAGATTTATTCCAAAGTACTTCACATTATCAAAGGTCAAAACCACAGGCCCACCCAGGTGCATTCTGGTCCATCTGTACGACCCACAGACTGAACCAGAGACAGAAAAGGTGTCAGGGTAAACAATGGCAAATTAGGGTTAACAAATAAGCAAAAATATATAAAGTATTAACAGTTAAAATATATATTAAATATGCAAATTAGACTAAACTAATTTGGTAAACAGAAATGGTAAACAAAATAAGCCAATAGCTTCTACAGAGATCTTTCTACTTTGTCTGGAATAAACTTGGAGACAAGCATGTTACAGGTCAGATCTGTGGAGAGGTGACCCTGAGTCTGTGTGATCCCTCAGTCGTCTACGTCTGATCCAGGGCAAGAGCTGAAGTTAAATCTGTAACTGGACAGAACGTTGTTTCAGAGTCGTTAGCTCCTCCTCCAGACCTGACCAGAACTGAAGAAGCGTCTTTACTCCTACAGCGTTTTGACAAGCAATAAAAACACACATAATTACATCAATGCAAGAATATACGTTTGCACTCTGTGGCACATTGAAAAGAAAGGGACGACATTTCCACAGAGATGAGCAGGTAGTGGACCCCACACCAAAGGTCTCAGCTCAGGGTTTATGTCGTCATTATTTGTGATGATTATTTTGAGTTTTACAAATCCACTTCTTTGTCCACGTCCAGTTTGCGTTTGTAGGTTTTGTACTCGTCTGCGACAAAACACTGTCCAAGTGTGTGTGCTAGGGCCCCTGACACACACACTCGCGCACACACACACCCCTTCATACACACTCACACACACGCGCTCACATACACACACATGCGCTCACATACACACACACGCGCTCACATACACACACACGCGCTCACATACACATGCACTTACATACCGGAATGGACCAGATTACAGGGCACAGAGAAAACATCTGCAGCAGAGGTTTAATTACTGCTGTCCTTTACTGGGACGAGACCCGGGTCACTCCGCTCGTAAACACACACATTAAACACACACATTAAACACACACATTAAACACACACATTAAACACACACATTAAACACACACATTAAACACACACATTAATCCAGGACAGCGACGCACACTTTTGGTAGAATCTAAAGTCTCAAAAGTTTTTCTGAGGCGTCATGATGATGTTCACTGTCCCTTTAAACAGAGTTGGTTTTCCCATCATGCCTCAGGTGACACGGCACCCGTCAAACTGTGTGTGTCTTTGATGTTGCAGGGCATGTCTATGATGAGGAACACCCCCACAGTCTACCCCCAAATGGGCATGGCTCCGGGCGCACAGTCCTACGTCAACTTCAACATGGCGGCGTTATCCTCGATGTCCAACCAGCAGCTGGAGGTAAGTAATGAGCTGCATATGCCCCTCTGCCCCCCTCTGCCCCTCTGCCCCCCGGCACCCCGCATTCCTCAGACCCCACTGCTAATTGTGACAGTTTGTAATACTCCAAGTCTGCGACCGCGGCTATTTATACACGCGGGCGCAACTGAGCGAGGGCCAAAGTCTTAAGTCGGCATTGTGCGTTAATAATCACAAAGATCTTTTTAGTATTTCATTTAAACTGTATCCACCTCGCTCCGTCATGATTCAGGTTGTATTATTTTGCGTGGGGCCGATCTCCACAGTAAATGCGTCCTACGGGGACTAAAGAGCCGTTTTAAAGCCTCCGGAGAATCGCTGCAGTGTTGACTCGTCGGTCACATGATCACAGAACGTTTTACACAAATGAACACTGCTTTATATCGGATTTTAGCGGCAAAACTTTTCCCAAATTCTCAGTTGAAATGAATGGGATTCCCAGAGACGCGTGGGTTAGTCGCATTTAAGTGGGCGAGGCCGAGGAAGGTCAGTAGCCGTAGCGATGGCTGATGTATCTGTGTGAAATCTGTATTTGTGACGCACGGATCAGTCCAGTCATGAAAATTTAGCTAAACTGAACGTCCGCCGTGTTCCCATGTGTCAGCGAGGCCTCAGTTAAACAAAAAACACAAATGGAAATCAGGCTTTAAATACAGCTCCAAGTTTACACCGTCATGACACTAATTAGTTTGTATCCTAGATTAAAAAACAGACATTTAATTTTTCTCAAACTGGAAATATAATATATGAACTTAATTATAACTGAACATAGTTGACACAGTATGAAGATTTTAAAATCCATAGTAACAGAAAAGTTATCAACCCTTAGGCCTGCCACGAGTTTTGAAGTTCGATATATCACTGATGAAAATACAGACAATAAACGATATTATTGAAACTCATTTTTGTCACTGACACAATCGCCTTAAGCAGAATGTCCCCCAAAAAATCAAAATATATGAACATGAGCTGCAACAAGTCACTGAAAAACAATTTATTCAACCTCCTAAAGCTCAAATCTGAGCAGAGTGCAGAAAAATAACAACACGCTCCTCGCCACAGCAGCAAGTCTCAAATCTGATATTGTCTTGGTTCAAAAGATTTAAAAAGTCCATATCAGCCCGGCCCTGTACAGTCAGAACCATCATTAACTCACTGCATGACGCCATTTTGTTTCTCTTCAGGACCTGATAAACCAGGGTCGTGCAAAGGTCATAGAAGCCACGAATTCCCTGAACTCTTTAAACCCGGAGACACTGGAGGACACGATTGCCAGAGTGGTACGTCTCCTTTAAACGGGTGTAATGCCTTTGAATGGACGTCTCAGTAATGATTTTTATATTTTAGTGGAAAGAAAACCCTGCACTGACCGAGAGCCAGGTCCACGCCGTCGCCCTGAACCGACAGGCCAACGTGGAGATGGAGATCAAACGGCGCGAGGCCGTTTACCGAGACATCCTGGCCCGGCAGCAGGGGGTATGTACCCGGGGGGGAAACGGGGGGGGTATGTGCCCAGGGGGGTATGTGCCTGTGGGGGTATGTGCCCGGGGGGGTATGTGCCCGGGGACAGTCGTGGGGGTGGGTTGTTTTACCCATAGACCTGCAGTGATGGGAGAATACTTTTATAAACTGTATTCACTTACAGAATACTCACTGTATTTTGTAAAGTCTGATACATGGACCAACCAGAGTCCTGTGTTCTGAATACTTGGAGTACTTTTACTGTGTTCTGAGTACTTTTACAGAGTTGCATTCATATTATAGAGTAAAAACACAACATAGGATTAAAACAGTTTAATGTTTCTCTGTTGGATTTGTGTTTCTTTTATCTCTAAAATGACACGTCTCATCACAAGAGCTGAGTTTTATATTTTTCTCATTTAGTTTGACCCTAATTAAAGTATTGTCCTGTTTTCCTTTGATTTAAGAAAAGTCACTGTATTCTGAGTACTGTACCAGAGTACAGTCACTCAGAGTACTCAGAGTACATATTCTCAGGACATGTATTCAGTTGTTCACACTGCAGATCGGGAGCAGCAGCTGTTTCTCTCGAGGTTCACTGCTCATAGAATAATCTGATCCTTGTGAGTTATGACCACATTTGATTTATGCCCTCTACTTTCTTGCAGCTAATGGGCTTTGTGCAGAAGCTAATGAACAACAGAAAGGTGCAGCAGCAGCAGCTGGCCCTGGCCAACCAGCAGTACCAGCTGGCCCTGGGAGCGTCTGGGATGAGCCAGATGGATCTGTTGGGACTCTACCAGCACCTCCACGGTTTAGGTTCTCATCAGGCCATGGGCAAAAGCCCGGGGCCCTCCAAAGGCTTGTAGGTCAGACGGGACGCTGTCGCTCTGCTCTCTGGTCCCAAAGGCTTCTTCTGCCAAGGCCCTGTTCTCATAAACGCCAACTATGAGACACTTAAGAACTCGCGCAGCCCGGTTCTCGGTGTGTAGTGGTGTAGTTTTGGGACTGCTGTACAGTGAGAGCCAGAAATGGGATCAACTCTCAGTTCATAATTTCGTAGTTCACTGAAAAGATGGATTGTGTTGTATAAATGTGTGTTCTATTATGGACATTAAATTTGTTTTTATTTCTTTCTTAAAAACATGTAAAGGTTATAAAATCTTTTCTATATAATTTTGAGTGTTTACTTGGTCGCTGAATGTGGTAAAGCTTGTGTTGTTCAAACCTCCGTGCCGGTTCCTGACCCTTTGGTTCACTTTGTCATGTGTTCTTTAGCATAGCACCGTCCTCTTTACTGTCCCACTTCCTCTTGGGTTGAACTAGAGGCAGCGTGTGAAGGACTGGCTCTCTGAAAGCACAACCCCTTCAGCCCGAGTACATCCGAGTACATCCGAGTACATCCGAGTACATCCGAGTACATCCGAGTACATCCGGGTGTATACGTGGGTACATCTGGGTACTTCACTGTCAGTTTGACGGCTGTGGATCTATGGTCTGGGTGCCGTTCGGTTTGTGTTCTAGTCCTGGTGTTTTTAGTCGCACCAGGAGTCGTCCAGACCTCATTTTGCCACTTTCTCGCTTTTTAAATGTTCAGACTGGTGTAGCTCTTAACACACAGAACTGTTGCTATAGTATTTCATAATGTATATTACGCCTTTGAAGAATGTTTTTATGTTCGACATGATTTGCCATGATCTCCTATTATCTTGATAAGTATTTAATATTACATTTAATAAAGTGACCAAACAGTGATCTGAGTCTGCGTCATTTACACGAGTCCAGAGGGTCAAAGGTCGGTTCACACATGTAGGAGTTTGATGCATCACTGAAGTAAATACAGACGATAATATTGAAACTAAACTATAAACAGAATTATCTAAAAAAAAAACGTCTATTTGTACAAAAAGTTAAATGACAAACTTTAGTAAATAAATGACAGAATGAAACACTTTAGGAGTTTGTTTCTATAATGAGTCATAAAAGTTCATAGTTCAAACTTCTAAAGCTCAAATCTCAGGAAAATAACCAAACTTTTCCCACTAGTGCAAAGAAAAACTCACGATAAAAACTGACCCACTGAAAGTATCAAAGTATCAAAGTATCGCTCCGTCTGTCGTGTCGATGGAGAGAATATCGTAACAGATCTGGACATTCACCAGATTTTTTTTAAAGACCATTTTAAAATATCTGATATTAGTTTTTTTACAGTGCCCCACATTTTCTCTCTTCTGTCAGTCTGTCGTCCCTCTTTCTCTCTCTCATCCCTCTCTCCCTCTGTTTTTTCTCCATCTGCCAGTCTTTTCCCTGTCTGTCTTTGCCTTTTCCACCTCTGTGAGCAGCTCTCTCATCCCTCTCTCTCTCCCCCCCTCTCTCTCTCTCTCTCCCTCTCTCTCTCCTCCCTCTCATCCCTCTCTCTGTTTTCTTTTCTCCGACTGCCTGTCTTTTCCTTTTCCACTCCTTTGCCCAATGGGAGCAGCTCTTAGAGATCTCCCTTTCTTCTCTCTCTCCCCCTCTCTCTCTCATCCCTCTCATCCCTTTGTTTTCTCTTTCTCTGTTTTCTTTCTTCTGTCTGTCTTTTTCTTTTTTCCACTCGTTTTCCCCGGGGAGCAGCTCTCTCAGCTCTCAGAGATCTCTCTCTTTCTCATCCCTCTCATGCCACTTTCTCTCTCCCTCTCTTTCTCTCTCTTTCTCTCTGTTTTCTTTCCCCTGTCTCTCTTTCCTTTTCCACTCGTTTTCCCCGGGGTCTCTCCGCTCTCAGAGATCTCTCTCATCCCTCTCTTTCTCTCTGTTTTCTTTCCCTTGTCTCTCTCTTTTCCACTCGTTTTCCCCGGGGTCTCTCGCTCTGAGGAACATTACGGCTCTTGCAGATGTTGAAATGTTGATCCATTTGACTTTATCCTCAGATTAGTGGATCTTGGGACTGTGGCACATCCAGCCGGGTCTGTGCAGCAAACAGCTGTTTCTGTCTGTTCGGTGCCGGGGGTCAGCGGGGCCCCTCGCGGCCCCTCTCGGCCCCGCGCGGCTCCTCGTCGTGGGTCTAAACCGCGCTGATGTGTAAAGGCAATTAGTATCTGGTGTCCGGTTGCATAAGGAATCTCATTTGATACGGTGAATGTGTGAGACCGTGGGGACGGAACAGCCCGGGGTTTATGAGGGACCCTGGGACCGGCGCTCTCCCCTGAGAAACTATGTGCTCCTGCTAAAGGGTTAATGCAAACGCCCGGCCCCCGGGCCGGCGCCGGACGCCGCGTTCAAACAAACTCAGAATATTTCAATAGAAGACAATTTTATTGTCAGGTTGGGGTCAGTTCTTCATGTCTGTGTCGTTTCAGTAGAATCTACAGTTCATATAACTTCAAGTTCATTACAAAATAAAGTCTTTGCAATAAATAAATATACATTTGTATTTGATATGGAGAAAATAAATATATTGTACATTTATAAATAGGATCCCCCATTTTACACCTCGGTCTGATTTCATAATGTTCTAGACACGGAACATCACAAGTCACGATTATCTGTGTCAAACAAGTGCATCCCCCGAGCCCCTGCACACACACACACACACACCCCTACGCACATACGCACATGCACACACACATGCACAGGTACAAGCGCACACACACACAGACACACACACACACACCCCTACGCACATACGCACATGCACACACACACAGACACTTACAAGCACACCCAGACACGCACACATGAACACATGCATGAACACACACATACAAGCACATCCACATGCACACTCACACAGTCACGCATACACACTCACACCCACTCACACACACACACACGCCTCTGACTCGTTCCGTGCAGTAAGTGCTTCTGTCCTGATCCGTGTTGACTTTAGTGGTTTTGTTCCACTTTGTACCTTTGATTAAAAAAGTCATGTTCCAGTTTGACTTCAGGTTCACAAACTTTTCCTGTACCTTTAGAAAGTGTCGTTCTGTGTGTGGAATGTGCCCTTGTGTCCAGATGATCGTTGGCGTCACTGCAGCGCGGTCTCCTCCTCGGTGGCGTCCTCCTGTGGGATGTCGGACCTGTGGGTGTGTGTGGCGTTTCCTCTCGTCGTGTTTATGTCCGTGCTCCACAAACTTGGCAGAGGCTTCACAAAGTGACTTCAGGAGGTTTGAAACCAGCTCCATCTTGAATAAACAGTTTCATGGCAGGTCCAGCATCTTCACACCAGCTCGTCCCCTCTGACCCCTCGGACGGCCGCGGTCACCTGTACTGGAACGAGTCCCTGTACGCCTGCGGTATCCGCTCGATCTCCACCGGTCTGGGTAAGAAATGTGTGAGTTTCTGGTGTCTTTTAGTCCGACTCCCTTCTCTGGGGGAGCCATCTTTGTTCAGGGCGACGTAGTAAAATCGTCCCGTGTCCGTGTGTTTGTAAAGAGTCGACGCGTACGTGTTGTACCAGTTCTCCTCAAACTGCTCCCTGAACACGCACTCGGCCGTCAGCTTCTTCTGCAGGAAACAAACAAAACGACACGATTAACGTCACGATTTTATACAGAGGTTTACACATTTATACACTTTTATACACATTTAGACACACATTCACACACATTTATACACACATTTATACACATTCACACACATTTATATACATTTAGAGACATTTATACACACATTTATACACACATTCACACACATTTATACACACAGTTATACACATTTAGACACATTCACACACATTTATACACATTTATACACACATTTATACACACATTCACAAACATTTAGACACATTTAGACACAGTTATACACATTTAGACACATTCACACACATTCACACACATTCACACACATTTATACACATTTATACACACAAGGGCACACACACACACAAGGGGGTTAAGTGTCTTGTCCAAGGACACAACAGCAGCGTTCATCTGTGGAGCTGGAATCGCACCAACAACCTGTGGGTCAGTGGATCTGAGCTCAACCGATGATGTTTATGTCGAGAGCAGGATTCAAACCACCAACTTTCAGATCAGTGGGCAAACGCTCTACCAACTGAGCCGCCTCCAACTCCAACTCTCCAAATACTGGCTGATGTTTTGATAGTTTGTGCCTATTGTGCGTCTCCACAAACGTCGTCCTCGCGTCCTTCCTCTGACCAGCAGCACAAAAACGTCGCTCACAAATTTCACACGTACAAAGTTTCAGCTCTAATTTGCGCCACTGACAAAAACTGCGGCGCAGCTCATTGTGTTTGTCCCGTGAACTGAAACGAACCCACAGAAACACAAAACGAACCCACAGAAACACACGGCAGGTGCTCATTACCCCAGAGGCTGAACCATCACAACCACAAGTGTCTTTTGTCCAGCCGCCCACGTGCTCCTGACCTGCTCCTGCCGGACCTGCTCCTGCCGGACCTGCTCCTGACCTGCTCCTGTCAGACCTGCTCCTGTCGGACCTGCTCCTGCCGGACCTGCTCCTGTCGGACGTGGTCTCTCTGGACTTCTTTAGCTCTGGACCTGGCTCAGGTCCGAGGTCTCGTAGCGTGAGCGATGGCGGTGGGGTCAGCAGGTGACCGGCGCTGGCTCACAGAGCGTGTGAGAACAATAAGACTCATCAGAGCGGCCAGGAACGCTCCGTCATGCGTCACACACGTCAGAGTCCAGCAGTGTCCAGAACCAACAAAACGCTGTCTTCTTCTCTCCTGCTGACCTCCTCTGCTGACCTCCTCTGCTGACCTCCTCTGACCACACAGTGACCACACAGTGACCACACTGCTCAGGTGAGTGCAGGACGACAGAACACACAGTGATGATGATGAAGGGTCAGGATGAGCTCGGCTGGACTGTGGACTGTGAAATCTAGACTCACACACACTGTACACACACACACTCATAACACACATCTCACAGACACGCACACACATCTCACACACACACACATCCCTCTCTCTCACACACACACACACACACACCCCTACATACACATCTGTCACGCACACATCTCTCACACACACACATCCCTCTCTCTCACACACACACACACACACACACACACATGTCCAGAGGCGTCGTGCTGTTGTGAGGCGGACGCTGCCTCTTCCAGTAAAACAGCTGAGTAACACAAATCTCCCACAATCCCCCGTGTCAGAAAAGTGAGTCAGACGAGAGTAAAAGAAATGAGCCCAGAAACAGATTTGTCCAGGTCAAGTCCAAACGCCACTAACACAACACGTCTGACACAAAACACAACACGTCTGACACAAAACACAACACGTCTGACACAAAACACAACACGCCTGACACAAAACACAACTAACACAACACGTCTGACACAAAACACAACACGTCTGACACAAAACACAACTAACACAACACGTCTGACACAAAACACAACTAACACAACACGTCTGACACAAAACACAACACGTCTGACACAAAACACAACTAACACAACACGTCTGACACAAAACACAACACGTCTGACACAAAACACAACACGTCTGACACAAAACACAACACGTCTGACACAAAACACAACACGTCTGACACAAAACACAACACGCCTGACACAAAACACAACTAACACAACACGTCTGACACAAAACACAACACGTCTGACACAAAACACAACTAACACAACACGTCTGACACAAAACACAACTAACACAACACGTCTGACACAAAACACAACACGTCTGACACAAAACACAACTAACACAACACGTCTGACACAAAACACAACACGTCTGACACAAAACACAACACGTCTGACACAAAACACAACACGTCTGACACAAAACACAAATAACACAACACGTCTGACACAAAACACAACTAACACAACACGCCTGACACAAAACACAACACGTCTGACACAAAACACAACACGTCTGACACAAAACACAACACGTCTGACACAAAACACAACTAACACAACACGTCTGACACAAAACACCACTAACACAACACGTCTGACACAAAACACAACACGTCTGACACAAAACACAACACGTCTGACACAAAACACAACACGTCTGACACAAAACACAACACGTCTGACACAAAACACAACACGTCTGACACAAAACACAACTAACACAACACGCCTGACACAAAACACAACACGTCTGACACAAAACACAACACGTCTGACACAAAACACAACTAACACAACACGCCTGACACAAAACACAACACGTCTGACACAAAACACAACACGTCTGACACAAAACGCCGCTAACACAACACGTCTGACACGGCTGTACTTAAGGCGCTCTGGGGACACAGAGCTAACCTGCTCACCATGATCCAAACAGGAAGTGATCATGGACGCACTTCTGGCTCCAATTCACTTTCTATTGAAAAACTGTCGCTCTCTCATTCTGGTCTTAAATGTTCGTATTAACCCTCGACATGATCCTGGGGTTTTTATTTCACTATTGTGTCTGTAAATCAAGATATGAACATTAATAACAGACAAATCAGGTCCTTCTTTCCCCGAGGTCGCTCCTGTTAGCGTTAGCAACAGGTTTGATTGACAGCGTTGCTAAGTGCCTGCTCCCTGCTAAACCAGAGGTGTTACCTTCAACAGCCTCGCTCCTGATTGGCTCTTTGGTTGCTATGATACTCGCGGTTGGAATTCCAAATATGGGACTCTGCTCCAAATTCGCCGCTACACCTGCTCTGGCCTCGAGGAGATTCATTTAGAGCTGAAGCTGCGGTGACGTCACACTCAGTCACTTCTTTACACAGACTGTGGTTGGACCTGAGGGGTCTGTGTTGGACCTGAGGGGTCTGTGTTGGACCTCAGGGGTCTGTATTGGACCTGAGGGTCTGTGTTGGACCTGAGGGGTCTGTGTTGGACCTGAGGGGTCTGTGTTGGACCTGAGGGGTCTGTGTTGGACCTCAGGGGTCTGTGTTGGACCTCAGGGGTCTGTGTTGGACCTCAGGGGCCTCAGGTACTGCCCTGGGACATCTGATCCATGTGACCCTTTACACACTTCCTCTCTTTTGTTGTCACGGCGTCGGAGCCGCCGTCTGAGCTCATGTGCTTTATCTCTGACCGCTCGAGTGCGACCGGACGCCACTGCCCAAACCCTCTGAGTCTGCACTTTGGACAGATGTAAATGTGACAGTGAAGAGCCGTTTGACCAGGATCAGGACGGACTCACTTTCACTTTTGTTTCCTCTGTATTTTCACACACGTGTGTGTGCAGTGTGTGTGGTGCGTGTTTTTGTGGTGTTTTTGTAGTGTGTGTAGTGTGTGTGGTGTATGTGTGTGTAGTGCGTGTGTGTGGTGTGTGTAGTGGGGGTGTGAGTGTAGTGTGTGTGTGTATGTGTTATGTGTGGTGTGTGTAGTGCATGTAGTGTGTGTGTAGTGTGTGTGTGGTGCGTGTAGTGTGTGTGTGGTGCGTGTAGTGTGTGTAGTGTGTGTGGTGTGTGTGTGTGTGTGTGTGTGTGGTGTGTGTGTGTGTGTAGTGTGTGTGTGGTGCGTGTAGTGTGTGTGTGGTGCGTGTAGTGTGTGTAGTGTGTGTGGTGTGTGTGTGTGTGTGTGTGTGTGTGTGTGTGGTGTGTGTGTGTGTAGTGCGTGCAGTGTGTGTGTATGTGTGTGTGTGGTGTATGTGAGACCACTGCCCGGTCTCAAACTGACCAGACCAGGAGCAGTGGCCGAGGCCTTGGACTCACCGACCCATAGAGCTCTCCTTTCTCGTTCATGCCCAGGTAAAGTCCAGCGTCCACTCCCCTGATACTGACCAGGCCGACCGCCAGACTGATGAACTCCAGTATACCTGCGGTAGACACACGGACAGTGACCACATGAGCACAGTGACCACATGGTGACCACTCAAGCACAGTGACCACACGGGCACAGTGACCACACAGTGACCACACGATGACCACACAGGCACAGTGACCACACGGTGACCACACAAGCACAGTGACCACAAGGACACAGTGACCACATGGTGACCACATGAGCACAGTGACCACACAAGCACAGTGACCACAAGGACACAGTGACCACATGGTGACCACATGAGCACAGTGACTACACGGGCACAGTGACCACACAAGCACAGTGACCACAAGGACACAGTGACCACACGGGCACAGTGACCACACAGAGACCACATGGGCACAGTGACCACATGGTGACCACTCAAGCACAGTGACCACACGGGCACAGTGACCACACAGTAACCACACGATGACCACACAGGCACAGTGACCACATGATGACCACACAGGCACAGTGACCACACGGTAACCATACGGGCACAGTGACCACATGAGCACAGTAACGATCCAGTAACCACACAGCCACGGTGACCACGCAGAAACCACACAGTGACCACACAGTGACCGCACGGTGACCACACGGTGACCACACGGTGACCGCACGGTGACCACACGGTGACCACACAGTGACCGCACAGTGACCACACGGTGGTACAGACACAGCTCTGTTCTGAGTCTCTGGACTTTCCTCTGGGTTTATTTAAGGTGAGGCAGATTTTCAGAATTCAAAACTGAGACACACCCGAGTCTGGAGTTTGGAGGAAACAGAACAGAGAAAAAGACTTTAATGTCTCGGCCACTTGATGGTCACTTATCTGTCACTTATCTGTCACTTATCGGTCACTTGTGGGTCATATTTTTTGCCTTCTGCTCATTTTCAAACCCTGTTTTCTGTTTTTATCCAAACAGATGTTTGTCCCTCTTTGCTGATGATGGGGTCAGATGGGTCAAAAATAGGGACATCCGGGTCATTTCTTGAATAAAACTGGGACAGGTCATTGGTTTTGGGACAGAGGACACAGGGCTCAGGACTGGGGCTGTCCTGGGTCAGTGGGGACGTGTGGTCACTCTGGGGTCACATTTATAAAGCGCGTGCACGTGCAGAAGTGTTTCCCTCGTGACTTTGAACGAAACGTTTGTGATTTATATAAAAAAGACTAAACGTGAAAATGAGCGGAGCGATGCAGAAGTTTGAGGAAGTTTGAGACGTTACATTATTTTTCTCCACGAGGCCCCGGATGACACAGCGCGTGCACAGTTTTATTGAGGCTCGTGGCGAAACGTCGCGAGTCTCGGATGTTTAAAGTGAAAAGCAGCGCGTGAGTTCAAAGCGGAGGAAACAGCGCGTAAAACGAGGCCCCGCGGCGGAGGTGAGGCCGTGACGCGGAGGTGAGTCACAGACTGGCCCCGGAGAGTGGCACCTGGGCCCCATGTCCACAGCACCTCCCCGCACCTCCTCCTCAGGGGCCTCTCACAGACACAAGTGCACGAGGACCACGACCACCCATCAGCCGCGCGCGCTCACTTCACCATAAACTCTTTGAACTCCCACAGTTCAGTGCGTGAAGTCATCCTGACCCACAGACAGGACTCCACGTCTACGGAGGCCTGTAGCGGACAGAACACGCGCTGTTTTGTGTTTATCAGTTACATTCCCGCAGATTCAGACCTGGTGCGTGTGTTTTTGGCGCAGAGGAGCACACCTGTGTCCCGCGCGCAGTGGGATTCAGTGCGTAAAGTGCGCCGTGGCGCGCCGTGGCGCGCCGTGGCGCAGTGACGCACGTCATGCAGCTCTTGGGATAAAGGTTCACAGCAAAACTCCTCATTAAACACAGCGCACATCAGAGACAGGAGGGTTATATTCTGCACATGTCCAGAGTGACTCCCCATGACCCGGGACTGTTACAAACGCAGCACAGGCTCGTTTAAGATGCTCGCCATGTTTGAAATTCTTTCCGTTCAGTGACTTTGTGAAGTATCGCCACACCAGAGCCTGTTGTTTTAACTGTGCTCAGGGTTTGCTCGGGCTTTTAGTTTCATTCTGAATCTCTGGTCTCAGGTTCAGTAAAGTGTAACTCACCGAATCTGCTGTGGTCCTGCCGTGTCCCGTGCACTGTCCCGTTGGGGAATATTTCTAGTTGGAAGCCGGTCCTGCAGTAAAGCTGCCGCCGCCTGAGGATCCCTTTGAGGTGTCCGAAGTCCGTGGGCGAGCCCCGCTGCAGCCTCCCTTCTATCTGCCCCAGACGCTCATTCAGGCCGCCCGGAGACTCCACCAGAGGAACCGTCCCGAGCGCAGGGAAACTCTGTAAATCCAAGTCGAGTGTCCCCAGAAAAGACCCGACCTCAGCCATGGTGTGCACGGCTGTCACATTCAGCGAAGGCATTTCAAAAGTCGAGTGTCTTATGGAGGGTTGGGAGGTGGACGGTCCATTCACGCGCAAAGCAAAGCGCGTCCTGCTCCAAACCCGCGCCGCTCACTCCACAAACGCTTCTGTTTGATATGTGCGTGTATCAAACACTGTTATATACATACTCCCCGTGCATTCTCACATTGGATATTCAAACACAGGCCACGCCTGGCTGGCATCTCTTCTTCCTCGCATCAATTTCACTTTCCACTCAAAAAGTGGCTTCTGTTTTACCTCAGTGAAACTTTCACATGATGAGCGCGTCCACGCGCCCGATCTGCCTCGAAATCACAGCTCCCAAAGAAAGTTTGGGAAAAACTGAGTCAAAACAACAAACAGATGGAAATAGTTCCTGATAATAAAGCAAAAAGAATCTGCACTCCCCAAGAACGCTGCGGATAATCTCAGCGCAATCCCGCGCAACTGACAGCGCCAAACGCTGCAGTGGGACGTTTTCAGAGCGCGCGTATCTCCACCTCCTCTGAGGAGCAGGTGCTTCCTCACCACGAGGCAACACAGGCTGCGACGAGGAGGGAGGACACACATGTGTCCTATGAAGATGTGTCCTATGAAGACGTGTCCTGACAAGGAGGGAGGACACAAACAGATGTGTCCTATGAAGATGTGTCCTATAAAGACATGTCCTATAAAGACATGTCCTATCGAGATGTGTCCTATGAAGATGTGTCCTGTGAAGATGTGTCCTATCAAGGAGCGAAGGACACAAACAGACCTGTCCTATGAAGACGTGTCCTTTAAAGACATGTCCTATGAAGACTCACTGAGCAGCTTCACACAAACCCTCAAAACACAAGACACTTTTATCCAGATGTGACGAGGAGAAACATCATCCATGAATAAAACTACAACTCTCACAAAGACACACACTCAGACACAGACACAGACACAGACACAAACACAGACACAAACACAGACACAAACACAGACACAGACACAGACACAGACACAGACACAGACACAGACACAGACACAAACACAGACACAGACACAGACACAGACCTGTGAGTCCTGAGAGAAAAAACATGTTCAAATGTTACAGACTGAGTGGGGTGGGGGCGGGGCGGGGGGACCTCACCTGTTCTTCACGTCCCGGTAGAGGTGGATTTACGGCGCTGTTCCACTTCAGAGCCTGTGACTCTGTGTTGACTCTGTGTTGACTCTGTGTTGACTCTGTGTTGACTCTGTGTTGACTCTGTGTTGACTCTGTGTTGACTCCGTGTTGACTCTGTGTTGACTCTGTGTTGACTCTGTGTTGACTCTGTGTTGACTCCGTGTTGACTCCGTGTTGACTCTGTTGACTCTGTGTTGACTCCGTGTTGACTCTGTGCAGAGCGGTTCTGGTGTCAGGACTGTGATGGATCTCTACACTCTTGTTGCTGAGTTAATTTATCAACTTGTGCGGTGGCAGTGTAATCTATTTGGAGGCAGATGTGAGCGGGACGCAGCAGAGTGACCCTCAGATGTGAGCGGGACGCAGCAGAGTGACCCTCACGAGCACACAGCCCTTTCTCACTGCTACTAATTATGCCACGATAAATCTTAGGGGTGTGTCACGGCGGCATTGAAGCGAGCGCCGGGACAGTGGCGCTCAGCTGGTGCCAGGGGCCTCCTCTGATGGATGGACGAGGGGAGTCAGCGATGGTCAGGCTTTGTGTGAGCAGACGCCAGGGCCCACTGCGCCCGTGATGGAAGACTTTGAGCAGAAGAGGAATTCATAAAAAAGAAAGAGAAAGACACCTACAGACAACAAGAAACTTCATCACACATTTACTGAACATTTACTGAACATTTACTGAACATTTACTGAACATTTACTGTGCACAGAGACAAAACAGAACCAAAATGTTCCCATCAGTGCAGAAAAATGTAAACATGATAAAAACTGACCCCAAAAATCCACAGTTCCAGGTCGATACAGTGAATATTGAGACTGGAGATACTTTTATGACACGAGGAGACGCCTCAGGAGCAACACAAACACAGAGAAGTGCAACAGAGAGGCCCCATGTACACAACACACACAACACACACAACACACACAACACACACAACACACACGTCTGCAAACACACACAACACACACGTCTGCAAACACACACAACACACACAACACACACGTCTGCAAACACACACAACACACATGTCTAAAAACACACACATGTCTAAAAACACACATAACACACATGTCCATGAGGGAGGCTGTCGCTTAAAACATTACTGTATTATATTTATTTATTTATTTTATTATGAAGCTGTGTTGATATTTGCAAACCGAGGTGAGACCTGAACACTCCAGTGACCTCATGAACACTTAGACACTCCCGGACACGCGTTATGCTAACTGTTTGCTAACTGTTTGCTAACTGTTTACGCCGCCACCATTTTGATCTCTCTCAGAATCAAGACGTCGTGAAGTTTGATTTGACTTTGTGTCGTTGTTAGATCTACATCTGCTGCTGCTCAGGCCGATTGCACCGCTGACATGGCAGATTTATGACTGCAAACAAAAAAGAGTCCAAATGTTCCCATATGTGGAGAACCTGCCGAGGATACACACATCTACAAACACACACACATCTACAAACACACACATCTACAAACACACACATCTACACACACACATCTACAAACACACACATCTACAAACACACACACATCTACAAACACACACATCTACAAACACACACATCTACACACACACACACATCTACAAACACACACACATCTACAAACACACACACATCTACACACACACACACATCTACAAACACAAACCCGAGGAAACAGAAATGAAGATGAACTCGAGTGCAGAGCTGCAGCTTTGAAGCTTCTCCCACGAGTCACTCACTGAGAACGAAGACGAGCTGATGAAGATACACTCACACTGATATAAGGACGAAGAAGAGCCTCACCTGACTCCATCTGTGTGTGTGTGGGGTGTGTGTGTGTGTGTGTGTGTGTGTGTGGGGTCAGCACAGGTCGCTCTGGACTCAGTGTCTTTCACACACAGTACGTCCTGAGTCTTGTTTCCTGAATATGGAGCGATTATTGGACCAGGTGCCTCAGTGGTAGAGCTGATTAAAAAAGCTCATTAAAATAAATATTTAAATTAATCTCTATAATTACGAGGCAGATCATGTGGGAGCGATACACACTGTTCACCGATGATTGGACCAGAGGACACAGACTTTTGCAGACGCAGCTCTGGGTTTGTCTGAATCCAGTGTTTGTTTGTTTGTTTGTTTGTTTGTTTGTGACATTCTCTGTGTTATAAATGGAACCTGCTGAATGTTTTTCTGTAGTGATTTAAAATTAAGATAAACTTTATTTTCCACGAGGGGAGGTTTGTCTTGGACTGGATGCCCTGAGCTTAGACACAGTTACACTCACACCTCAGAGACACTCACAAAAACAACACAAATGAGTGTCCATTTTGTGACTGTCCAGGTCACTGCTCCGTGTCACAAATATCATTCATAACAAACATAAATTCAACACAATCACAGCTCCTGAAGCTCACTGGAGATTAAAGGACTTAGATGTGTCTCTGTTGAACAGATCTGCAACAGAAGTGGCACAAACGAGAGTTTAAATCTGTTATTCTTAAAGTTATGTCTCCATGACGACCAAAGAATTTCATATTGGCCATGAAACAGGTGAGAGGGTCTCGACTCATCTGACCCAAGAGGCTGAAGAGAAGGAGGCTCTTTCCTTCATGGTTTTATTCACCACTTTTTCAAGTTTATTTTTACACTGGACAAAGAACCAAACACTGAAGCATCAAGACTCTGCAGATCAGCTTTATAAAAACAGGTCATGAGGTGTTGACATTTATCTACCATTAAAAACACGAGCCCTCAGTTTGTGCAGTAAACTGAGTCATTCTACGTGTGGATTGTTCCAGATAAAGTTGGTGGTGTCCACAGACACTGGACAAACTCTGAACAGCAGAGACCATCATCTGTTCTTATTTTACCTTTTGTCCAGCAGCATGTGGAAAATGATCTTCAGTGTGAGTTATTTGCAGAGCTGGATTCCGTGTTCTTTCGTTCCCTCGCAGAGACATAACAGAGGGTCTCCTCTTTCACGCCGGTGGTCCCTCAGCCTTGTTCAAGGGCGCCCTGTGCGCTGGGGCAGGGCTGGGACGCGGCCAGGGGAGGGGGTAGAAGACACAGACAAATGCATGTGAATTTAGGTAATGGTGTAACGTTTCAGCCGCTGCTTTCCTTGGCCAACCCGTCTGAAGATAGTGTAAATTAATTTGTTTGGTTTAGTTTCGAGCACCAACAAACTCAGGCCTCCTGGTTTTCTCAAAGCCACTAGAATGCAACAAACACAACCTTACACCAACATTTACAGGACAAATTGCTTGCATGTGTTGTGTGGAGAGGGGGAACGAAACTCTTGTCATGACAAACATTAACAGAGATGTTCCAGCGTGGTTTCTCCGAGCATTTGGTCAAACACAACCCCCTCGTGTCGGTTTGGCGGGCGATTATCCATGGACAAACTTGTGGTTTTTGTGTTTTCATTTCAAGGCCGCCCACACTTATAAACTGGCTTTCCAAATGCTATTTACACAGTACAAGCACCAGTATAAAAGCACCAACTCCACTTTAAGAGTCTCTGCTTTTCCGGATCCTACAAGTGTCTTTATGACAGCCCCACCTGTCCGTGAGTCCGTGCAGCTGATGACTGATGTGCCTTGTAATGAGTGAGTGCTCAGACCACAGAGCATATGCACCATCATGATCCCGTCCGCACTGCTGCACTATTATTCTTACTACAACAGAGCAGGAATCTACCCTCAAACAGATGTTAGGAGGCCTTTGTACAGTGTCTGGCAGCGAGCCCAACCCTACCTATCTACACAGCTATTTACATGGCAATCCAACTCTGCTCCTTCCCCTGGCCCCTCCCGCTCCGCTGCTCGGCCGCCCTCTCCTCTGTTTGAAATCAAATCCCGGCTCTTGTATAAACTTTGATCAATCAAATGGACTAATTTGTTTAGCCGTGGAGACAGTGACATACTGATGAAGGTTCAGTTACACAGTGAAAAAAGCCAGGCGCCCCCTATCGCGTAATATCTCTGTGTTGATGTAGGCCTTCACCGCTGCCTTTACGCTGTATTCTGTCATTCGCTTCAGAGAATAAATAAATCCTCATAGAGATTAGGGCAGGGCAATATGAACATTTTTAGCGTTATATAAAAGAGAATTGAAATAAGCATATAAACCTGTGGGTGCACATTATAGAGACACTTTACCTTTACACTGTGGACTTTTTGTTCAAGTTTTGAGGTAAAGAAAGTAAAAGATCATCATGTTCGGGTGGACTAGTCTCTGCCCGTCAGGTTCTTTGTTATAAACTAACGAAATGAACACGTATCTTGAATAATACACATAAATGAGCAGTTTAAACAGTGATCTCAAACGTCTCATCTCTCCTCAATCCGTCCTACAGTGGGGCAAAAAAGTATTTATTCAGCCTCAATTGTTCAAGTTCTCCCACTTAAAAAGATGAGAGACGCCTGTAATTTTAATCATAGTTTCACTTCAACTATGAGACAGAATGAGCGGAAAGAATCCAAGAAATCACATTGTAGGATTAAAAATAAGTATTAGTATTAGTAGTATCAGTAGTATTCTCTCACAGACCTGTAAGTTCTTCTTTCAGAGGCTCCTCTGTCCTCCACTCGTTCTCTGTATTAATGTCCCCTGTTTGAACTCGTCCTCAGTATAAAAGACACATGTCACATGTGTGTGACACATGACACATTTATTCTTATTTAAATGACTTTTTATTTTTATTCTTAATTCTATCCTGTGGTTGTGGCATCTGTTAACTAAGAGAATTTCCCTTCGGGGATCAATAAAAGTGATTCTGATTCTGATTCTGATTCTGATGTCCACAACCTCAAACAGTCAGACTCAAACTCCACTATGGACAAGACCAAAGAGCAAAGGAACCACAAACAAAACTGTAGACACCAGGCCCCGAACACTCAATCTGCAACAGGTAAGAGCTGGAGTCAACAAATCAACTGTTCGAGCAAGTATTAGAGAATGGAAGACAAGAGGAATTAGACTCTTTTGGAGGAATCAGGTTCTTCTGGAGAATTGTGGCTCTTCTGGAGGCGCGTGGCTCTTCTAGTGTGGCTCTTCTCGTGTGACTCTGCTTGTCAGTAGGGGGCGCTGATGTTTTCCTTTAGGGGCCTGGATGGCAAAGTGCCTGAGAACCTTGCGATGTCACGCTATGACAAATGGACACACATTAGTTCATTAAGGAGGGAGTTCAGTGCTGGGTGATGCAGGTCGGCCCCCTCCTCTTTTCAGTTCAGTCCCAAACATTCTCCCTCGGCCGCTCACATGTGGATAAATTCTTCCTCAGTTTCTGTAATCAAGGCCATTTCTGCTGCTGACGTAGTTTTGATGTTATGCTGTTGTTGAACACTCAGAACTGGTTTATTAGTGAGGGATATTTTGTGTCCAGAGTGATTTCAGCCACAGAAGAATAAACTTTGAAATGCTCGTCTGAAACCTGTTGCGAAAACCTCAGGTGGTTATTGGCAAAAGGAATTGATGAGGTTTAGACTAAAAACTTTCAATAAAAGTTTTCATCTGGACTGTTTAAGCCATTTGATGTTAGAGCAGAAAATAGCTGAGAAAATGTTCAGCCAGGAACAAGCCTGAGACAGGTGCACACTGTTTAGTACAAACACACGAGGCGACTGCGGGCAAGATGTGGACAAGGTGCTGACCACTTAGTTTGAGTCGTCCACATGGAAAGGAGAATAAAAGTCATCATTTAAAGGCAGGACAGAGGAGTGAGCCGATGGAGCCGTGCAAACGAAATAATCAGTGTAAAAACAGGAGTGGCTCAGATCTAAAAGGAATCAGACCCAAACTCTTTGATAATGATAAGGACAAATTGTTGAAAACCGCAGACTGTGGACGGCGTTCTCCTTCAGGACTTTTGTGGGAGTCTCGGGCTCGTCTTGGTCACATGTGTTCTTCAGCGCTGTATCTGTGTTTGTATCACTGCTCCATTTCTCTTAAGGTCAGGCAGTTACAGCTGGCATCAATATGGCTGGGCCTTTTCTGTCCGAGTCCATCTCTGGAAAGTTATGTTCATAGGACTAATCAGTTTAAAAGATAATGAAAACAGAGATTGTTTACAAAGATTAGGCCTTGGAAATGGAGTAATCAGTCCTTTGAAAGGGCACTGACAGTGGTGGGCCACATGAGTCTGTAGAACAAGCTCTCGGAGCTCTGATGTCACTGCAGATAGAAGATAGGGGGCTACCTTTGGCTCCTCCTCTGTGGCTTCTCATTTCTGCTATAGACAATATTTTACAGACAGGGCACCTGTCGGCCAGATGTGTTTAATAATGAACCAAGTATGAGATGAAGTAAGCGTCCTGACCGAGCCGTCCAGAGAAAAGTTCATTTTCTCTGGACATTGTTTTATGTGTGTATATGTGTCTATTGTAGATATGTACATTAGTGTGTATATGTTATGACTCGAGTGACAGCAGCTTGACTTCTTTCAGGAAAAGGCCTTGTGTATCCTCACCTTTTTCATGTTTTATAAGAGGCTCACGCTGAACACAGCCCCATAACCACAGGCTGTTTGCTCTTGTGAGGGGAGTTTGTTTGAAGCTCCAGGTTTGATTGGAAAGACACGTTTGTCCTGTGTTAAGACTTCATCATGAAAATAATGAGCCAAATCTCATGTGGGACATGTGCTAAACATTTAGAGTGGTGTGTGCCCTCTTCATCCACAAACAAACGAGTCTTTTTAACAGTATGACACGTCCAAAGATGTCAGTGACAGACAGCAGCTCTTCTTAAAAAGAGAATGTTAAAATCAGCATCTGTCCATACATTCAGCATCACTTTCACTGCGATGATAAACATAGAACAGAGGGAAATCATATTAAGTTTGTGTCATTTTGTCTGGATCAGAAATAGTTTGAGGATCCTCTGGACAAACGGATGGGTGTGAGTCCACTTTTGGCCACATCACGGTGTCAGATGAGCAGCCTCTGACCAATGACTCTGGCATCCGCGCCTCTGGCACCAGGACGTCCTGGGGGAATCTTTATTCTGATCAGAATCCCTCTATAAAGTCCCACAGTAAAGTCGAACAAAGAAAGCGTAGATTTTCCTGGAGCGGCGAAAAGGACAAATCACCATAAAAATGTCATTCATCTTCAGGGATTCCATTTTTACAGATGAGACGGCCCCGTTTTTCCAACAAGACATCTTTCTGGAGTTTTACACAAAGCATGCTACCGCTGTCACATTTTACAGAGATGTAAGGCTGGGTTTGTAAAGCGCTCCATGTATTTTTGTATGCACCATGTGTGAACCTGGCGGTTTGATAGTGCACGAGTCCTGACAGTGGACTTGATAAACAGCATGCTGATCCCACAGGACAATGACAGGGGCTCGGCCTTTGCTGCGAGCGGCCCCACTGCGTTTAAGAGCCCAGAGTTGGGTGGTCTGTCCATCAGCAGCACATTTGGGGTTAGGTCTGAGAAAAGCGGCTCTCCCCTATCACTTTCAAAGACTGAAACTCTACGCGCCGGCGGCTCTCTGCTGCTGCGGCCACATAGGCACAAAGACACCTGTTGTTCTGATTTCATCCAGAGTTCTAATCAGTGGAGGTGTGTCAGGTTCACAAATGTGATGTTCTGTTTCTGTCATGTGTCTCGTGTGATTGCACTTAATGATCAGTCCGTTATATTTTACTCTGTGACCCGTAGGTCCATCAGGAGCCGTGTTTCTGAGGGACATCGACTGCAAACATCACAGGAACTGAACACGACGACCTTTGACCTTCAAAGTAAAGTGCAACATATAAGACAAACAAAAAGGTGTGTAATAGTTTTCAAATATTATTTTAGGAAAACTGGTTGTAGAGTCGCTCTTGTCTCCACAGCAACCAAAAGAGTTACCGCGACGATGGGACAAAAACAAGGCGGGTTATTTTGAGTGTATTGTTACATCTCGAGGCTTTGATGACTAATCTGACTCTTGCTGAGCTTATGTCTGATACTATTTAATCCAAGAGTTAAAGAGTGGACAGTTAATAGAGACGAAAGATGGCCGAGGAAAGATGGGATCGCTCTGTCTAAGTCTTTCCAGGGAAGGTAAGTGTATGAATAGCACTGGTAATTTGATGAGATTCTCCAGGATTACACGGTGAGAGGAGGCTTTGTTAAAGTGCCAGATGGGTTTATGGAATCAAACACAAGTTTTCATTTCCTTGTTTGAGTCGACAAATTGAAGATTAAAGACACAGACTCTAGTAAAAAAAAAAAAGACACACTACGGTCAAACAACGGATGTGTTTTCTGCAGTGTCCTGTGACGTAACCCCGTCAGAAACACACCAGGAACTTTAAAGTTTTAAAATTAGACATCAATATGGAGATTTTCGTGGCTGATATTGATTGTTTAGAATCCAGAGCAACCAATGACCAATAAGATCTGTTGATATTTTTGGGCTGATTTGGATCATTTTTCCCAATAATACATGATTTGATTGTATGACTGCGTATACTTTTTACTTCTCTGCATAATTAAACTAAAATAAAGACAAATAAGATAATACTACAAACCGATAATGGAGCTGTGGAATCTCATTTTGTGAAAGCCATCATTGCTCTAAAGTGTTAAAATGAGGTTTTATGCAGAAACCGCTGTGCTCAAACCAAACACAGACCCAAACAGGAGCCTTAAGGCCAATAACCCGAACAAAACAACGTGCAAATATCGGCAAATCGGTCTATCAGTCTGTCTTTAGTTCAAATATGGGGTAAAACAGCTTAAGGTCTGGGGTTAAGTCAGGCAAGTAAAGACTATGGTTTAGGTTTTGGATCAGTCTCCAGGAAATGAATAGAAGTCAATGTAATGTCCCCAAGAAGCATGGAAACCCAGCGAGTGTGTGTGTGTGCGTGACGGGAGACAAACATTTATACGGTAACATTTACACGGTAACCTTTGTATGGTAACCTTTATATCTTAACCATTCCCCAAACCTTTATATGGTAACCACTCACCACATTGTAATACGAGGAAAAGGCCTTGGCGCAGATCTTTGTTTTCATCATTAGCGTCGGTCACACTGATCATGCCTTAATCACGCATGTTTTGACCTATAATCTTCATAATTAACCATTTATCCAGGTTTATTTTCCCTCAAACCGAGTAAAACCACAAGGTGCATCAGTTTCCGTGTAAATTAGGACCCTCTTTCATGCCGTGGTGTTTGGTCCTAAACGTTCTAATTGACTTTTATTGCGGGGAACAAGTGAAGTTATTAATTATCATGGTCTGAATGCTGCAGTAAAGCCCACAGCTGCATCTCATACAGGACTCCGAACGGCACAAGACACCGACAGAAAAACGCCGCGTGTGTTTGGCCAAAGGAACGAGAGACGAGAACAAGAACGACCGCACCACAGACTGCAAAGACGTGGATGAGGTTTGTGTGACGTCACCACAGCGTTTGGCTCCGAATGAAGCTCATCGGTTTAGCAGGGGGCGGACGCTTAGCAACGCTGTCAATCAAACCTGTTGCTAACGATAACGGGAGCGACCTCGGGGAAAGAAGGACCTGATTTGTCTGTTATTAATGTTCAGATCTTGATTTACAGACACAATAGTGAAATAAAAACAAACCCAGGATCATGTGGAGGGTTAATACGAACATTTAAGACCAGTTGCTAGCAGGTTAGCTTTGTCCATTTATATATGCAGTCTGTGGGCCACTGCTTTGTCTCGTCTCAAGCCCAAAAGAAGAAGCTGTTATCAGAAATATAAGACTGCAAATCCTGGTTTAATGTGAGGAGGAGAAATGCGATAAGAGACATATGGACCCACACGAGAGAAGACACAGTTATCTGCTCATGAGGCACACACAGGACCACCTTCACAATAAACCGCTTTGGAAGGGACTGAAAAGGTCCTAAAAGTACACTAAAAGTACATATGCACGCAGGTGATTGGTCAAAGGTCTGGCTCCTTTCACAGAGAGAGTGGAAAGTGGCTCCACTAAAACATCTCAGCTTGTTTAGTGTTATGATTACGAGGGTAATGTCTGCCCTAAGGCTTTACCTCCGTGAACATATGGACCCTATCCATTGTCTGCGATTCATTCAAACAGTGAGGCCGAGCTGCACCTGGACCATAAGGTTCCACTTGAGATGATTAAAACCCTGTTGTGTTTCTTTAGACGGCTCTGTAGCTGTTTTTGTCTGCGTGGGCAGATTGAAAACACAGCATCCTCTTTATTGGACGATGTTATTGGTGGAGAGAGTCTGAGGTGTGGCGGCCGTGTGAAGGTGCCTCTGCTGCAGGACACGGCGTCTCCTCACAGATGTGCTCCTCCTCCACGGGCCTCGCGTGAGTCTTCTCCTCTGTTTACTCTTGGTGCTGTCAGCGGGACGGGATCCTGGCCACAAACGGCAGGCGGCTCATGATCTCCTGGACAGATAGAGCTGCATCATTACAGAAGGTTTGATTAGCCAATGTGTGAATTTGATCCTCAAATAAATCAATGTTTAGGTTCAGGTTCTAAGTGGAACCACCTTGAGTTTGAGATTTCATCACTTTTGTCATTTGACTTTAATCACAATCAAAACATTCACTTTTTTCACCCAAACCTGAAATGACAAACTGTAAAAGATTTGTGTTTGTTTTATTCATAATTGACCCATTTTAGTCCTGGTTTAGTCCTGGTTTAGTCCTGGTTTAGCCCTAGTTTAGTCCTGGTTTAGTCCTGGTTTAGCCCTAGTTTAGTCCTGGTTCAGTCCTGGTTTAGTCCTGGTTTAGTCCTGGTTTTGTGTCTTGTGTTTGGAGCTGAGTTTCATTAATGATGAGACGTTGTGTTTTATCTTTTTTTTTTTTTTTTTTAACTCTTTCTTTACTTTAAAATAGGATCAAATACAACAGATTTTGTGGGAAAACTATTAATTACCTGGAGCATTTTCAGTGATGAGTTTTTAACCCGTGTTTAACCTGATCACTGTGGGTCGTACTGCGGGGCAAACTGATCCTGTGTTTTCTCGGCGGCTTCAGAGGCTCCGTCACTTCACATTAGCTCCGACAGTCAGCTGTACTGCAGCCCACTCACTCTGGCAATCAGCTCCCAGGCCCGAGACACCTGCTCATGTCAGCTACTTTCCATGGAATAATGAAGTAAGTCCAGCAGGAACTGATTGGGATTGAAGAAAAGAGGAAAAAGGGAAAACAAATATGCATCGTCTCATATAGTCCACTGATGGAAAGAATTTATTTTTCAAGTTGGAAAAAAATGCACGGATTACGCCCCATTGTTCCCAGGGCCCCTCACACAGAAACACACGTATGTGATACAAGTACACGTATATGATACAAGTACACGTATGTGATACAAATACACGTATGTGATACAAGTACACGTATGTGATACAAGTACACGTATGTGATACAAATACACGTATGTGATACAAGTACACGTATATGATACAAGTACACGTATGTGATACAAGTACACGTATGTGATACAAGTACACGTATGTGATACAAATACACGTATGTGATACAAGTACACGTATATGATACAAGTACACGTATGTGATACAAGTACACGTATGTGATACAAGTACACGTATGTGATACAAATACACGTATGTGATACAAGTACACGTATATGATACAAGTACACGTATGTGATACAAGTACACGTATGTGATACAAGTACACGTATGTGATACAAGTACACATATGTGATACAAGTACACGTATGTGATACAAGTACACGTATATGATACAAGTACATGTATATGATACAAATACACGTATATGATACAAATACACGTATATGATACAAGTACACGTATATGAAACAAATACACGTATTTGAGTATATGATGCAAATACATAAAATAAAATACTACAGGGAATTACAAATTTAGCAAATAATTTCCAATAAACGTCGTAGTCGTGATTAAATTTGCATCTTCGTTAGAGTCACATTAATGAGACAACACTGAACTACACTAGTGTAAGACGGCCGTGTGTCAGGACGTGTGTCTCAGGACGTGTGTCAGGACGTGTGTCTCAGGGCGTGTGTCTCAGGGTGTGTGTCTCAGGACGTGTGTCTCAGGACGTGTGTCTCAGGTGTGCAGACGTCTAAATCATTAACACGTTTTCTACACAGACAGGATACTTCACTGTTGGCTCAGAAAATCATGTTACTCAAAGAAATGAGTTTGTGTGAGTTTCTATTGATTTGTCTGATGAATCCTGAGCGTCCTCTCTGTTCTCATGGGGAGTAGTGCATGTCCTTCTATGGGTAAATTGCTGCAGACAGGACTATGTCACTGAGGTGAGTGAGTTCACCTTATAACCCTTTTACAGCCCTTGAACCGTCTCCATCACTGTAAAACATTAGGGGGCGCTGTAAGACTCTGACCCGCTGCAGGGCGTCCACACAAGGACTTAACCAGATGTCTCTGGTACTGTGGATTTATTGAAGTATTGAGGGTTTGTGTATGTGTGTGGTTGTTATATTATCACGCACACACCAGGAAAACAACCAAAAAGAGTCCAGAACACGCTCTGACTTACACAATGACCGTCTGCCCAGACTCCGTCTCCTCTCTGCTCCCTGTGACCTGGACACAGCCCTGTAAGACGAGGTCATGTGGGCGGAGCCAGAGTTCTGATTGTGTGTAGAGGTTATCTGCAGGTGAGGAGTCTGGACGGCTCTGAGGGTCTAATCTCTCTCCACAGCTCCACCTGCGCAGAGATGTTTGGCCCGTCGCCGTCGCTGCATGGTGCTGGACGGCTGCTGGACGGCTGCTGGACGGCTGCTGGACGGCTGTCTCTTTGGGAAGGTCACGTTAGGGGCCACTGCTGGGCTTGAGGCTGCAGTGTAAGTATTTCCTTCTGATCTACTGGGAAAGAAAGATTACCTGGTGCAGCTTTAATCATTGTGAAATACTGAACAGTGTCCACCTCAGGCACTGCGGCGTCCTGACTCCAACTGGACCACCAGGAGGACCCGGAGGCACAGGCTCAATGGCGGTGATGAGATGGGGGTAGTCAGACCCAGTGAGCAGCACCGGATCAGATCGGAGTCTCTTCAGCGGCAGACCTCAAAGATGCTCATACTTTGTGTCTAGTGCGTCCAGTGGATGGGTGTGCTCTGCTCATCCCGGCTCCTTGGCAGCCAAAGCCCCTTTGATGTGGTGGACCTTGTGTTGCTGGCCAGCAGGACACAGCATAAAGGACACTGCCGGCCCTGTGAAGCAACTGGAAATCTTGCCTCATAGTCCTCAGGGGCAGATCCTCTGCCGCCGGTCAAGGCCGAGCTGCCGGGCCGTTGGGTACAAGAGAACTGTCCATCATCCAGGATGGTGCAGGTCTCCATTGTCCAGTCTTCATGACATAGAATGACCGTAGTGACTTTTAGGAGGACTTTCAGGGGGGTCTATCTACATACAGGACGTCCTCAGCAGTGGAGGAGAGTCATACCTGGTGCGGTGCTCATGAGACTCACAGAAGGTGGCGCTGTTCTCTCTCAGTAGTGCTGATGGTGCTGAGCAGACGATGTCCCTGATGGTGTCTCTCGGGTGAACTGTACTGGACGTCTCTCTTGTGAGTCGTGGTGTGCTGGAGAGGGGTAGCGTCATCTTTCTGACCAGCTGCTATACGCTTGGCTGCCTGAAGGAGGCGACAGACTGTGTAGGTCTGGAGAGGGACCTGAGGTGGACTGGGAGGAGCTGTGTACCTGTGTCCTGCGGGGGCCGGGTGTGAGTCTCCTGCTGGACTGGCTCTGAGGACGTGACTGTAGCTGCTTCACTAAACTGCCCAGATGTCTGATCTCTGCTCTCAGCTCCTCACTCTGGACTGTGGACTGTGGACTCTGGACTGTGGACTCTGGACTCTGGACTCTGGACTCTGGGACGTGGTCAGTCTGTGGTCCCTCTGCTGGGCTTTTCGTTCAAAGTCTCTGTTTTGCAGTTTCAGACTCTCCAGAACCATGAGGAGTGAAATATTCCTGAGTCTGCTCCTGGTCAGAGAATGCTCTCAATCTCTAAACTCTGTTGTTCTCCAGGGGGCGCCGTGGAGTCTGTGAGCTGTGACTGTGACAGAACTAATGTGGTCCTAATCTCTACGGTGTGACTAGAGACAAGTCTTAGATCAGAGGCGTCAAAATCAAGGGGGGGCCGAAATTAAAAACTGTGACTAAGTCGCAGCCAAACTAAATATTTATTGAAAAATTTCAACAACATCTGTGTTTTTCAGAAGAGGTGGATTAAATGTGAGTGAGACGACAGGAGCAGATGCTGATGAGGGTCGACAGGTGGGGCCAGCGCCAACACATTTACAAAGTATTCTGGGATTCGAGGTGAAGAGATGCATCTTTATTTTCCTTTTTATTCTTTATTTGTCAGGGACCGTGTACAAATTCATGAATCTAACAAAAGAAGAGATGATTTGTACCAGATTTAGCTCCTGCTTTTTTCCATGTGCAGCCCCTGTGCAGTGAACACACATTAAAACACACATTTACACACACACACACACACACACACACACACACCCACACACACACACACACACATTTTCTAATTACATTATAAGACAAACAGTTCATCACTGACATTAGCAAGAAAATACAATAAATGTCCCATGTCCAGTGCAGTGTGTTTCCCACAAACCAAACCAATATAAAAAATCTATTATGTGCAGGTTTTTACAGTGAGACAGAATAATACACATCACAAATGTGCCGTCCTGGCGCGGCGGCCGGTGGAGCAGCTCTAATACATATTTGATATGATCTCGAGGGCCAAATTTGGCCCGGGGGCCTGAGTCTGATGTGTCTGTCTCAGATGATCTGTTCTCAGAAGTCGACATCTTGTGCTGCAGTACGCCAGAAATCCAGCTTGAACGATCATGTAAAACACTAGGGGGCGCTGTAAGACTCTGACTCGCTGCAGGGCGTCCACACAAGGACGTAACCAGATGACTTTGGTATTGGGGATTTATTGAAGTATTGAGGGTTTGTGTGTGTGTGTGTGTAGGGGTGTGTGTGTGTGTGTGAATGTTACACACTGCCCGGACAAAAAAAAAAAGTCACAACCTGGATTTAAGTAAACTAATAGGTCCGAACCTCTAGGTACGAGTCAGGTCTAGGTTCAGCAACAGTCTGTGCTCAAAGAGTGAGGTCAGCTGACACCTGAATAGACTGAATGACCAGGTTATTCCATCAGTGGATTTTTGGGGATATTCCAAGACGACAATGCCCAGGATTCATCGGGCTCAGATTGTGACAGAGTGGATCAGGAGCATGAGACGTCATTTTCACACATGGATCGTCCACCACAGAGTCCAGACCTTAACCCCAGTGAGAATCTTTGTGCTGGAGAAGCTTTGAGCAGCGTCAGACTCGACCATCATCAATGCAACAGGTGGAACATTAATGCAACAACTGGATGGAAATAAATCTGTGACGTTGAAGAAACAAAATCAAAACAATCAAAGCTAAAGGAACAGCCAAATATTAGAGTGTGGGACTTTTTTTTTTTTTTGGTGGTGACTTTTTTTTTTGGCCAGTTAGCGTATTGTCACACACACACACACACACCAGGAAAACAACCAAAAACAGTCCAGCACAGGCCCAGACTAAACACTTACTGCCCCGTCTCCACTCACATCTTCTCGCCCTGTGAGACGGGGTCACGTGGGTGGAGCCAGAGTTCTGATCAGCTTCTGGAGGAAAGTGTCCGTCTCTGGGCAGAATAATCTGAGGATGATGGTGGTGTTTTCAACAATCACAAGTTCATGAGAGTTATACCCCACAGAAGAGGCCGAGGACAGTGAGGGTCTGATTTATTATAATGTCATAATGGTGATGTTGACCCAATTTCATACATTTGATGATAATGTTTTTTGGCGCTAGACGTTTGTGTGCATAAACATATAACTTTAACTATGCTAAAACCTCTGACGGCAGGTGTATACCAACAGTCCTGATGGAAACACTCGTGCAGCGGTGCAGACGACATGAAGAAATACGGCTGTGGCACTAAATGCTCCTTTGAAGAAATGTCGTTTTCCTTTTATCTCTCTTTTGGGTTTGTAGACAGACATAAAATAATTTCCGTGTGTGTGACAACAGAGTGGGAAAAACATTCCAGAGTCAGGAGGCAGAGGTACCCTCAAGGACTTTAAACTGTGTGCAAAATAAAGGACAGGCCAGAGAATGAGACTCTGGAACTCAGAGTCTCATAAGAGCCACAGCGAGGAGCCGGTCACCGCCTGAGGCCTGGACCTCACTCCACTTTAACCAGTGGCAATAATTAATGTTTGTCACGTGGCTCCTGGTAAACACAGGCCAAAACAGCAGAGAAATAAACACGTTGTCAAAGAGATATCAAACACGTCTCCTCACGTCTGACACAGCAGTGGGAGTGAAATCCTTGTCACTGTTTCTGTACTTAACCACCTGCGACACACAATATGAGCGGAGCCTGGGAAAAGCCCGGTTGTGGCTCCCGTGGGGAAACTGAGGGGGCGAACCACCCAGCCGCTCAAATCCACCAGAGTTAAAACAGGTTTCTGCAGACTGCAGTCTGATAGGAACTAATGTAATGAAACCACTTTGTCCACATGAAAAGTGTTTAAGGCTGAAGCTGCAGTTTGTCAGAAACGAATATGTTCAGGTCAAAATACACAAAGATTATGAGCGTCCGACAGCAAAGTACATCCTGTATCAAATCCTCACAATGAAACACATACACACAACACACACACAGCATACACACATACACACAGCACACACACACCACACACACAGCACATACACACAGCACACACAGCACATACACACAGCACACACACACAGCACACACAGCACATACATATACACACAGCACACACACACAGCACATACACACAGAACACAGCACATACACACAGCACACAGCACATACACACAGAACACACACATACACACAGCACATACACACATACACACAGCTCATACACATCTACACAATGAAACATATAGGCACATACACACAACGACACACACCACACATACACAAAGCACATACACATCCACACAACGAAACATATACACACAGCACATACTTTCAATAAATAAAGATAACATATGAGTTTGACACATGTTTAAACGTGCTCTGACACAGCGTCAGGTGCTCTGGTGTTCAGGTGTTCATGCAGGTGCTCTGGTGTTCAGGTGATCATGCAGGTGCTCTGGTGCTCATGCAGGTGCTCTGGTGCTCATGCAGGTGCTCTGGTGCTCATGCAGGTGCTCTGGTGCTCATGCAGGTGTTCAGGTGCTCATGCAGGTGTTCATGTGCTCTGGTGCTCATGCAGGTGTTCAGGTGCTCATGCAGGTGCTCTGGTGCTCATGCAGGTGTTCAGGTGCTCTGGTGCTCATGCAGGTGCTCTGGTGCTCATGCAGGTGTTCAGGTGCTCTGGTGCTCATGCAGGTGCTCTGGTGCTCATGCAGGTGTTCAGGTGCTCTGGTGCTCATGCAGGTGCTCATGTGCTCATGCAGGTGTTCAGGTGCTCATGCAGGTGCTCTGGTGCTCATGCAGGTGTTCAGGTGCTCTGGTGCTCATGCAGGTGCTCTGGTGCTCATGCAGGTGTTCAGGTGCTCTGGTGCTCATGCAGGTGCTCTGGTGTTCAGGTGCTCTGGTGCTCAGGCAGGTGCTCTGGTGTTCAGGTGCACTGGTGCTCATGCAGGTGCTCTGGTGTTCAGGTGCTCTGGTGCTCATGCAGGTGCTCTGGTGCTCATGCAGGTGCTCTGGTGTTCAGGTGCTCTGGTGCTCATGCAGGTGCTCTGGTGTTCAGGTGCTCATGTGCTCATGCAGGTGCTCATGCAGGTGCTCTGGTGCTCATGCAGGTGCTCATGTGCTCAGAGTGACGTGGCGGTGCTGGTTCTGTGGTCAGTGCGTCACAACAGTATGTTTGCTATGCAGGACGGTGTTTTCCTGTAACTGTCTGATGTCTGCTCTGACTCTGAGGCCTCACAGGGACCTGCTCTCAGACCAGAGCAGCTGTTACGCCACACTTACTGTAACTGTGCAGCTGTTCCTTGCCAGCACGAGTAAATAAATAAATAAAGGGAACTCCACTTCATAACACTTTAATTGGCTTTGGGGCTTAGCTGTGGCTCACATGTGGTTACCGCGGTCAGACGAGTCAGGAGCAGCCACTGAATGTTTCTGGCTCAAAAACACGAGCGAGCTGCTAAACTCTCGAGAGACACTTCCAAAGTTGACATTTTGTTTGACAAAACCACTTGTTGAAATCCTTTTTCATTACAATATGCTGAGAAATACTGTGGTCACTTAACCGAATACAACTGTGTCCAGATGAAGTGAGAGTGTAGTGTGACTTTAAATAGAGCTGTGACCCTCGACTGTCACTATATCGACTTTAAATACTCACGACTATCACTATATCAACTTTAAATACTCACGACTGTCACTATATCGACTTTAAATACTCACGACTGTCACTATATCGACTTTAAATACTCACGACTGTCACTATATCGACTTTAAATACTCACGACTGTCACTATATCGACTTTAAATACTCACGACTGTCGCTATATCGACTTTAAATACTCACGACTGTCACTATATCGACTTTAAATCCTCACGACTGTCACTATATCGACTTTAAATACTCACGACTGTCACTATTTCGACTTTAAATACTCACGACTGTCACTATATCGACTTTAAATACTCACGACTGTCACTATATCGACTTTAAATACTCACGACTGTCACTATATCGACTTTAAATACTCACGACTGTCACTATATCGTGTTTAAATAGACGCACGACTATCACTATATCGAGTTTAAATACTCACGATTGTCACTATATCGACTTTAAATACTCACGACTGTCACTATATCGACTTTAAATACTCACGACTGTCACTATATCGACTTTAAATACTCACGACTATCACTATATCGACTTTAAATACTCACGACTATCACTATATCGACTTTAAATACTCACGACTCACTATATCGACTTTAAATCCTCACGACTGTCACTATATCGACTTTAAATACTCACGAAATCACTATATCGACTTTAAATACTCACGACTATCACTATATCGACTTTAAATACTCACGAAATCACTATATCGACTTTAAATACTCACGACTATCACCATATCGACTTTAAATACTCACGACTGTCATTATATCGACTTTAAATACTCACGACTGTCACTATATCGACTTTAAATACTCACGATTGTCACTATATCGACTTTAAATACTCACGATTGTCACTATATCGACTTTAAATACTCACGACTGTCACTATATCGACTTTAAATACTCACGATTGTCACTATATCGACTTTAAATACTCACGACTATCACTATATCGAGTTTAAATACTCACGACTGTCACTATATCGACTTTAAATACTCACGATTGTCACTATATCGAGTTTAAATACTCACGACTGTCACTATATCGACTTTAAATACTCACGACTGTCACTATATCGACTTTAAATACTCACGACTGTCACTATATCGACTTTAAATACTCACGACTATCACTATATCGACTTTAAATACTCACGACTATCACTATATCGACTTTAAATACTCACGACTCACTATATCGACTTTAAATCCTCACGACTGTCACTATATCGACTTTAAATACTCACGACTGTCACTATATCGACTTTAAATACTCACGACTGTCACTATATCGACTTTAAATACTCACGACTGTCACTATATCGACTTTAAATACTCACGACTATCACTATATCGACTTTAAATACTCACGAAATCACTATATCGACTTTAAATACTCACGACTATCACCATATCGACTTTAAATACTCACAACTGTCACTATATCGACTTTAAATACTCACGAAATCACTATATCGACTTTAAATACTCACGACTATCACTATATCGACTTTAAATAGACACACGACAATCACTATATCGACTTTAAATCCTCACGACTGTCACTATATCGACTTTAAATACTCACGACTGTCACTATATCAACTTTAAATCCTCACGACTGTCACTATATCGACTTTAAATCCTCACGACTGTCACTATATCGACTTTAAATACTCACGACTGTCACTATATCGACTTTAAATCCTCACGACTATCACTATATCGACTTTAAATACTCACGACTGTCACTATATCGACTTTAAATACTCACGATTGTCACTATATCGACTTTAATTACTCACGACTATCACCATATCGACTTTAAATACTCACGACTGTCATTATATCGACTTTAAATACTCACGACTATCACTATATCGACTTTAAATACTCACGAAATCACTATATCGACTTTAAATACTCACGACTATCACTATATCGACTTTAAATAGACACACGACAATCACTATATCGACTTTAAATACTCACGACTGTCACTATATCAACTTTAAATCCTCACGACTGTCACTATATCGACTTTAAATCCTCACGACTGTCACTATATCGACTTTAAATACTCACGACTGTCACTATATCGACTTTAAATCCTCACGACTGTCACTATATCGACTTTAAATACTCACGACTGTCACTATATCGACTTTAAATACTCACGACTACCACTATATCGACTTGAAATACTCACGACTGTCACTATATCGACTTTAAATACTCACGACTGTCACTATATCGACTTTAAATACTCACGACTGTCACTATATCGACTTGAAATACTCACGACTGTCACTATATCGACTTGAAATACTCACGACTGTCACTATATCGACTTTAAATACTCACGACTGTCACTATATCGACTTTGAATCCTCACGACTGTCACTATATCGACTTTAAATCCTCACGACTGTCACTATATCGACTTTAAATCCTCACGACTGTCACTATATCGACTTTAAATCCTCACGACTGTCACTATATCGACTTTAAATACTCACGACTGTCACTATATCGACTTGAAATACTCACGACTGTCACTATATCGACTTTAAATACTCACGACTGTCACTATATCGACTTTAAATACTCACGACTGTCACTATATCGACTTTAAATACTCACGACTGTCACTATATCGACTTTAAATACTCACGACTATCACTATATCGACTTTAAATACTCACGACTGTCACTATATCGACTTTAAATACTCACGACTGTCACTATATCGACTTTAATTAGACCCGTAGTCATAATCACTTGATGAACTCATTGTACATTTTAAGAAATAAAAGCTGGAGCTGTTTATTTTGGGGTTTAGTATTTATCACGAGGACTTTTTCTTTCCATAAATGGGGAGATTTTGTGTATTTTTCAGTATTTGAGCTGTCGAGAGGTGAATAATTCTGTTTTATGGCTAATTATCGGCCCGTTCTGCTGTTTATTCGCTGCAGCTCGTGTCTTTTACTGAAACAGTCTTTTAAAAATGTTTCACTTGGATTATCTCACATATTGCTCGGTGCCATAAACCAGCTCCAATGTTATCGTTTATCGCGGTATTTCTCCGTGGCGATACGTCGACGCTCCTGACGTGTTTGGCGACAGGTCTGAGTGTGAGGCCCGTCCCGGCTGCGTCTCGTCTCTGGATGTCTGGATGTGTTTGGACTCGGCGTTTGGCTCTGAGGATTTCGCTCGCTCGTCTGACGCTGTTTAGAGCCGCGAGTGATGACGATTTCGAGTGTCGTGCGATCGTCGGCGTAACGAGCGAGGGTGTTCTCCTTCTGCGATGTACTGAGGGGAAACGGCGGTCTGAGGCGAGGGCGTAAAAAGGCGTGTGAACAGGCCCCGGTTTCTGCGCGGCTCCCAGTGACAGAAAAGCCTCCAATTAGAGTCTCTTGAGTTCGTGTCACACATCTGCTGATCCAATCCGCCCAGCTTCAGGAGTTTCCTACCTATTTATGAGAAAGCCATCCGTCTGCCTTCACGCCTCCTAATCCCCCAGCCGCCATTATTCCTGGGAAGTGCACTGTCACCATAGAAATCACGAGCGGGAAACACAATAACAAAACAACGTCTTCACATGTAGAAGACGAGGAGGCAGGAGGAACCGCGCGGGGAAAGAAGTCTTCAGTAAAAAAAAGTAAAAAACATGAAAGGAAAGAAAGAAAGGGTAGAAGAGAATCAGTCAAAGTGGAGTTTGTGACATATTACCGGAGCAGGGTGAGCCTTTTCGCTCAATGAGTCTCTGGGGCTCTTTATTTTTGAAGCTTGAATGTGATTTGGATAAAAAAAAACAAAAAACCCAGAGGTCCAAAGGAAGGAGCCGCCAAAGCTGACATGCTGGAGCGGGGTCAGTGGAAGCGGCGTCCAGAACAACGCGGCCCCGTGGCGTCTGGTTTGGGATGTTTTCCACTTTAGGGCGAACGAGAACCTTTCAGTCTGTTTCTGTTCTGCGGAGCGGGAATCGTTTGGCCGAGTGAAGGTACACGGTCCGGACACACCCGCTCGTTCAATGTGTTTTACTTTATTTTTACTACTTTTTACGTTTTAAACACACACAGAACACATCGGATTTGTGAAGTAAGACGTATGGAATTGTGTAGTGAAGAAAAAAGTGCAGATTAAAGTCGTTGACCTTTACTTTGTCAGAAAATATTTAGTAGAGTTATTTAAGTTTTTGTCTTTTCCACATAATTCCGTACATGTTTCTTCATATATTTGTGTCTGTGTGTTTATAAAATGTTGTGAAAATAAAATTAAAAAAATCTAAATGGCAAGTTTATTTGTACAGCACAAGGAAATTCAAAGTGTTTTACAGAAAAATAAAGACATAAAAATCACAAAACAACAAATTAAAATATAAATAATCACAAATAATCATCATGAAATTAATATTAAAGGAGAAAAGTGGAGAATAAAACTCAGTCACAGCAGAAAAACAGAACTGAGTCTGGATTTAAACGTCAAAGTCGAGGCCTGAGTGAGACTGAGGTTTAAACTGAACAAAACTCAAACACTGGTTCACCTGGTTTAGTCCTGGTTTAGTCCTGGTTTAGTCCCGGTTTAGACCTGGTTTAGTCCTGGACGTACATGACGACTTTAAACACGTACACAACCACTTTAAACATGTACACAACTACTTTAAACACGTACACAACAACTTTAAACATGTACACAACAACTTTAAACATGTACACAACGACTTTAAACATGTACACAACAACTTTAAACATGTACACAACAACTTTAAACATGTACACAACTTTAAACACATACACAACTACTTTAAACATGTACACAACGACTTTAAACATGTACACAACAACTTTAAACATGTACACAACTTTAAACACATACACAACTACTTTAAACATGTACACAACCACTTTAAACATGTACACAACGACTTTAAACACCTACATAATGACTTTAAACATGTACACAACAACTTTAAACATGTACACAACCACTTTAAACATGTACACAACCACTTTAAACACGTACACAACAACTTTAAACATGTACACAACGACTTTAAACATGTACACAACTTTAAACACATACACAACTACTTTAAACACGTACACAACGACTTTAAACATGTACACAACAACTTTAAACATGTACACAACTTTAAACACATACACAACTACTTTAAACATGTACACAACCACTTTAAACATGTACACAACTACTTTAAACACGTACACAACAACTTTAAACACATACACAACCACTTTAAACATGTACTCAACCACTTTAAATACGTACACGACGTTATACATGTACACAACGACTTTAAACACCTACATAATGACTTTAAACATGTACACAACAACTTTAAACATGTACACAACAACTTTAAACATGTACACAACGACTTTAAACATGTACATAACAACTTTAAACACGTACACAATGACTTTAAACATGTACACAACAACTTTAAACATGTACACAACGACTTTAAACATGTACGTAACAACTTTAAACACGTACATAACGACTTTAAACACATACACAACGACTTTATACACGTACACAACCACTTTAAACACGTACACAACCACTTTAAACACGTACACAACTTTATACACGTACACAACGACTTTAAACACGTAGACAATGACTTTAAACACATGCACAACAACTTTAAACACATACACAACGACTTTAAACACATACACAACGACTTTAAACACGTAAACAACGACTTTAAACATGTACATAACGACTTTAAACACATACACAACGACTTTAAACACGTACACAACGACTTTAAACACGTACACGACTTTAAACACGTGTATAACGACTTTAAACATGTACATAACAACTTTAAACACATACACAACGACTTTAAACACGCACACAACCACTTTAAACACGTACACAATGACTTTAAACACATACACAACCACTTTAAACACGCACACAACCACTTTAAACACGTACACAATGACTTTAAACACATACACAACCACTTTAAACACATACACAACCACTTTAAACACGTACACAACCACTTTAAACACGTACACAACGACACACAGCACACATCCGAGGCCCGTCTGACCGCGTTTGTCTGAAAATGACCTCAAACACAAACTCCACGCCATGAGTCCGTAAAACAGTGGGTTTAACGGGCTCAGGGCATCATGGGAAGGAAGGAGTGACATCGTCTGTGAACGGCAGATTCCACTGAAAGCAGAAAAGGTTAAGCCGTGAAGAAGTCGGTGCTGACGAGCCGATGGGATTAGAGCGAGTGTAATTGTTGTACAGTCACATGTGTCATACCGAGCGACGCCAGAGCCTTTGTAATGAGGATTAGATGTGTTTTCCATGGATCCATTTCTCCACTCTCTGACATTACTGTTGTGTCGGGCTGTATCTCCCATCGCGGGGGCAAAACTACCTTGACTTTCCACTGACTTTTTTACAGCTCATTGTGGATCCTCTTCATCACCGGCCAAAGCTCCGTGAAACCAGCGTGAGCATGTTTCTCTGCAAAAAACAAGGTGTGAACTCAAAGACGCACGAGAAAAACCAACGCCCAAAGACGACGGAGATCATTATTCAGAGCGTTTCACTAAGAATAAAATCAAACGGACCTGAAACGATAATGATAATAATAATAATAATTGTACTTTTCACGATAATGGAGCAAACATTGAACTTAAAAAATAAAATACTTACCTCCAAAGTCCACACCCAAATAACCAGAAATGATGCAGTGTTTGGCAGAATTTGACGGAAAATCAGAGTCGGATCTGCTCACGGAGACACAGAGATAACAAAATATACAGTTTTATGCACAAACAGGCCCGATAAAGACATTAGCATTAGCATTAGCATTTAAACATAACATTTAAGACTGATCTGAAGTAATAATATTCACTGATTTCTAATATTTTTATCTTATATTTCTATGTCATAGTTTAAGATTAGAATAAAAACCCACCTCTTCTCTCTGATATTTCATTGTAGCGTCGTGGGGCATCCTGGTGTTTGATTTGTGTTTTGTGTTGTATTTTCTGTTTTTTGATGATTTTTGTGTGAAGCTTTGGGCTTAAGTTGTATTTTTAATGTGCTGAATTAAAACTGAATTGAAAATGGAATGAAGTATTTGTAAAAAATAATCTTCAGTGATCACATTTACCCCAATGACTCTGTTGGTTGTTGAATCTCACATTTTTTAATTTATTTTTAATTTTTTAATTTTTTAAATGAGGTTAAGCTGCAGATTGTCCTGAAGGGGGCGCACGAGCCTCAGAGTTTTATATTCCGGAGCTTTTCGCTTCATGTTGTGGCTCTTTACTGTTTCATTTGTTTCTTTAGTGAAACGGGACCAGGTCATCAGCCTGAACCTCAGAGTGACACTAAAGTACCGCCCTCTGGTGGTGACAGGTTAAATTACACTCATCTGTGAAATCACATTTTCACAGAAACAAAAGACAAACACACACAACACACACAACACAAAGACAAACACACACAACACACACAACACGCACACAACACACACACTATACAAACACCACACAAACACAAGCTGAAGCACAGTTTAATGTTCAGTTACCATGGAAACATCAAGAGGAGCAGGGTTTTTGTTTTTTTTGTTGTTGTTTTTTTGTTGTTGTTTTTTTACATTAGGTCTGTGGTTCCCAGAGGAGTCTGGGGACCCCTGGGGGGCCTCAGGGGGACTGCAGGGCCTCAAAGGCTGTTTTCAAAAAAGAAAATTGAGTTTTAAATCAACTTTACATGAGACATTTTTAAATCTGTTTTTACATCAGCCCATAGGATTAAATCGATTTACATTTAAATCTGAGGAGTAAAAATGACACATGCTTTTCTGTGTGGTTTTGTAAGAGAGACAGAGACAGAGACAGACACAGAGACTGAGACAGACACAGAGACAGAGACAGAGACTGACACAGAGACAGAGACTGAGACAGACACAGAGACAGAGACACAGACAGAGACAGAGACACAGACACAGACAGAGACAGAGACACAGACAGAGACAGACACAGACACAGAGACAGACTGAGACAGAGACAGAGACAGAGGAGCAGACACAGAGACAGACACAGAGACAGAGACAGAGGAGCAGACAGAGACAGACAGAAAGACAGAGACAGACACAGCGACAGACACAGAGACAGACACAGAGACACAGACAGAGGGGCCACGGCTCCACAGACCCTCAGAACGACTGCAGTATTTTTATGAAGCTCTCAGAGGCGACAGTGATGTGATAAAAGCAGCTCCTCAGGCAGGACACAGGTCTGCTCCTCTGTGTCTGCTCCTCTGTGTCTGCTCCTCTGTGTCTGCTCCTCTGTGTCTGCTCCTCTGTCTCTGTCTGTGTCTCTGTGTCTGTGTCTGTCTCTGTGTCTCTGTCTCTGTTTCTGTGGCTGCTCCTCTGTCTGTGTCTCTGTGTCTCTGTCTGTGTCTCTGTCTGTCTCTGTGTCTCTGTCTCTGTCTGTGTCTCTGTCTGTGTCTCTGTGTCTCTCTGTCTCTGTGTCTCTGTCTGTGTCTCTGTCTGTCTCTGTCTGTCTCTGTGTCTCTGTCTCTGTCTCCTGTCCCTGGCGATGGCTGAATCTTGAAGTAAAACCCTGGCGTTTGTTTTAAATTCGGTGCATTCCTGTGAGGAGCAAACATGTTCTGTGTGGGCCCTGCTTCTTCACCCCAAATAGCATAAGATGACCCTCGGCGGAGCGACCCTGGGCGGAGCGACCCTGGGCGGAGCGACCCTGGGCGGAGCGACCCTGGGCGGAGCGACCCTCGGTGGAGCGCGCCTCTGCGAACGCTCCTATTACCACGGCAAAGTTTTCAGGCCAATGTGCAAAACAGCTGTGGAAAAGACCTCATGCCTTTTCTTTAATAGAGTGTCCCCTAGAAATGTGTTTTCCTGCTCTCCACTTTTATCAGAGCCACGTCTCCACCCACTTCTGTCATGTAAGATTGGGTCTCCTCCAACTATGACATGATGGAGCTCATCTGGATCCAGTTAGGGTGGAGCACCTTGTGCAGATGGACTGGGCCATTTATGTGATTGATAAATGCGACGTATCAGAGCGTTCAGAGGACGATCAGTGTCTGCTGTGTGAAAGAACACACACACACACACACACACACGACACACACACGACACACACGACACACACGACACACACACACACATGACACACACGACACACACGACACACACGACACACACACACACATGACACACACACACACACACACACGACACACACGACACACACGACACACACGACACACACACGACACACACGACACACACACGACACACACGACACACACGACACACACGACACACGACACACACGACACACACGACACACACGACACACACACACACGACACACACGACACACACGACACACACACACACGACACACACGACACACACATGACACACACATGACACACACAACACACACATGACACACACAACACACACGACACACACGACACACACGACACACACATGACACACACAACACACACATGACACACACAACACACACGACACACACGACACACACATGACACACACAACACACACATGACACACACAACACACACATGACACACACAACACACATGACACACACAACACACACGACACACATGACACACACAACACACACGACACACACAACACACACATGACACACACAACACACACATGACACACACAACACACACGACACACACGACACACACATGACACACACAACACACACGACACACACGACACACACATGACACACACAACACACACATGACACACACAACACACACATGACACACACAACACACATGACACACACAACACACACGACACACATGACACACACAACACACACGACACACACAACACACACATGACACACACAACACACACATGACACACACAACACACACGACACACACGACACACACGACACACACAACACACACATGACACACACAACACACACGACACACACATGACACACACAACACACACATGACACACACAACACACACGACACACACGACACACACGACACACACGACACACACACCACACACGACACACACGACACATGAGACACACACGACACACGACACACAGGACACACACATGACACACACATGACACACACAACACACACGACACACACGACACACACATGACACACACAACACACACATGACACACACAACACACACGACACACACGACACACACATGACACACACAACACACACATGACACACACAACACACACGACACACACGACACACACGACACACACATGACACACACAACACACACATGACACACACAACACACACATGACACACACAACACACATGACACACACACAACACACACGACACACATGACACACACAACACACACGACACACACAACACACACATGACACACACAACACACACATGACACACACAACACACACGACACACACGACACACACGACACACACATGACACACACAACACACACGACACACACAACACACACGACACACACGACACACACGACACACACGACACACACACCACACACGACACACACGACACACACGACACACGACACACACGACACATGAGACACACACGACACACGACACACAGGACACACAGGACACACACGACACACGACACACACCACACACACGACACACACGACACACACACGACACACACGACACACACGACACACGACACACACACGACACACACGACACACGATACACACACAACACACACGACACACACGACACACACGACACACACATGACACACACAACACACACGACACACACAACACACACGACACACACGACACACACGACACACACGACACACACACCACACACGACACACACGACACACACGACACACGACACACACGACACATGAGACACACACGACACACGACACACAGGACACACAGGACACACACGACACACGACACACACCACACACACGACACACACGACACACACACGACACACACGACACACACGACACACGACACACACACGACACACACGATACACAGGACACACAGGACACACACGACACACACGACACACACGACACACATGACGCACGAGACACACACGACACACACGACACACACGACACACATGACACACACGACACACATGACACACGAGACACACACGACACACAGGACACACACCACACACACCACACACATGACGACACACACACGACACACACACGACACACACATGACGACACACACGACACACACTGCAGTGAAGTGTCCTGCTAAACGACACAACATCAGTCTGCAGTGGCCTGAGCTGAGATTGAACTGCCAACCGTTTGAACGATGAGAAAACTCCAGATCTGCCTTTTATTCAAGGAAGAAATGGTTTGTTTCAGTGAAAAGCTTCAGCTGCTTCCACCGTGTTTATAAAGACGGCCGCTCCAGTGATGTGGCTCGTCATCAGGAGAAGCATTCGTAAAGTTCTTATTATGTGTGTTTTATTTACATGTTACATCTGTGTCTGCTCCTCTGTCTGTGTCTCTGTCTGTCTCTGTGTCTCTGTGTCTGTGTCTCTGTGTCTCTGTCTGTCTCTCTGTCTCTGTGTCTCTGTCTCTGTGTCTCTGTCTCTGTGTCTCTGTCTGTCTCTGTGTCTCTGTCTGTGTCTCTGTGTCTCTGTCTCTGTGTCTCTGTCTGTGTCTCTGTGTCTCTGTCTCTGTGTCTCTGTGTCTCTGTCTCTGTCTGTGTCTCTGTGTCTGTCTCTCTGTGTCTCTGTCTCTGTGTCTCTGTGTCTCTGTGTCTCTGTGTCTTTGTCTGTGTCTCTGTGTCTCTGTCTCTGTGTCTGCTCCTCCATCTCTGTCTGTGTCTCTGTCTGTCTCTGTCTGTGTCTCTGTCTGTCTCTGTGTCTCTGTGTCTCTGTCTGTCTCTCTGTCTCTCTGTCTCTGTGTCTCTCTGTCTCTGTGTCTCTGCCTCTGTGTCTCTGTCTGTTTCACACACTTTAAAGGTGTTTGATCTTTGGCAGAATCATCGCTCAAACGTCTGAATTCGTCTCTGAACCTCGTGCGATTTACACGAGAGATTGAAATTACAGACGTGGGACGTGTTTTCGTGCTGGTCCGGTTCTGCGTCGGGGCCTCAGACCTCGCTCTCCTTTGATGCCGTTGCAATCAGACTAATTGTCCACGGCAACGCTGATCAAACATGTGATTGAGAGAAGAGGGAAAAGAAAAGTTTGGACCGAGCGGATTGGACGAGCGAAGGGCCGGGACCTGCTCGTGCGGTGTCTGCTTTCCATTATGTGTCCAACGCACAAACCGACGGCGGGGGTTATCTGACCCCGATGACCTCAGCCTGACCAGACGACACACACTTCAAACTCTGAGTGCAGCCAAGTTCAAGGCCGAGTGCGCCGCTTCAGCACAGCGCCATCGTGAGGCTGAAGCTGAGGGAAGAAAAACGAGTAAAGGATTTGATCTGATCCAACAACAAGTTTAAAAATGTGTGACTATTTTTGCATCGACAGTGAACGAGACACTGGAAATGTGACATAAAATTAAATCCAGGTGTTTTATTTATCTGAAGCGGCGCGCACGTTAACACACATTTTTATCACGATATATCGCTGCAGAGAAATATCACGATACACGATAATATTGAAACTACTTTATGTCACAGAGTAAACCAGAAATGTACATGAACGACAGAAAAAGACACATAAATCCACTTTTGCTTCAGTAAATGAAACTTCTTTGCAAAAAAATTGGGAGATTTTTGCCATTTTTATGTAATAACGTGAGATTTCAGCTTCAGAGAGAAGAATAAATCATCTCTGTGGCCGATTTGTTTTTCCTCAGTGTTTTTAATGATCCTACAGTTAAAACCAGGACATAAAAAGACACATACGCTTTTTTTTTCTCACAGTCTGACATGAAATCAGACTAAACTTTTCCAGTTTTAGGTCAGTTTGGATTAACTAAATGATTTCTATTTGTCGCGACCCTGAGTCTGAGGAGAATCTTGGTCTGACGCTCTGCCGTTTGTGAGAAATAGACGATTTTGATTTACCTTTTACTTAAATAAAAGTAGAATAATCTGTCGTTTGGTGTTTTAGAGTTTCACCTGCAGAAGTGCGGCGTGTTGTTGAAGTATATTAAAGTTAAAATTCAGTTATTCAAAGTGTATTAAAGCTCATTCTGCTCCTAAGTCTGTGTCAGTGAGAGGTGTGTGTTTTATTTTATTGGTGTTGTTGACGTTAGCAACTAAATCTGCACATCTACCAACTAAAAGATTCATCAAGTCATCAGTAAAAGAACTCTTTATTGACACAGGGAGGTGGTGTGATGATGCACGGAGTCACATTTTCTGGTGGTTTAACCCGACAGCGGTTTAATCCGGTCACACACACGGAAAGTAAAAACGTGGACCCGCAAAAAAAGAGTCCGGTAACGAGCAAAATGAAGCGTCAACGAAAAAAATGCAGCAGGAAACACCGGCGCCTTTGAATCTCTCAGTACGTCACCTTTGAACCACTCTCACGCGTCGCCATAGCAACCAGAATCACCCATGTGGCTCCTACAGTGTCTCTGAGATGGAGATGGACAGCAGACTGTGGTCCTGAGCTGCTCTCTCTGTCTCTCGGTGTTGGTTCATTCTCCTATGAAGTGTTTAGTTTCTCCAGTGCGACTCTTCACTAAAATGGACTGGGGCCTTAGTCAGTTTGGACGAGTGGGACAAAACTCCTGTCAACTATTAAGAGAAGTTTGTGGAAGGAAAAAAAAAACATTTGACCCGAGTCGCACAGTTTAAAGGCAACGGAACAAACACTAATGAAATGAAAAAATGTATTTAAAAAAAATCCTTGTCTCGTTATTTTGGCATTTAGCAAATAGAAATAATTTAGTTAATCCAAACTGACCTAAAACAGGAAAAGTTGAGTCTGATTTCATGTCAGACAGTGAGAAAAAAAAGCGTATGTGTCTTTTTATGTCCTGGTTTTAACTGTAGGATCATTAAAAACACTGAGCCAAAACAAATCGGCTGCAGAGATGATTTATTCTTCTCTCTGCAGCGAAAATATTACATTATTACATAAAAATGGCAAAAATCTCCCCATTTTTGCAAAGAAAAAGTTCACACGATAAATATTGAGCCTCAGATCCACTGTTCCAGCTTCATTTACTGAAGTTTAAGTGGAAATAAACAGACCAGTGTCTCCTGTAGAGTCACGTCTGTGGAGGAGCAGGCACAGTGTCATAAATATTTCACTTAAATGTAGTTTCTTCACATATTCTCCATAGCAACAGAGAGAGTTTAGGGCTCTGTGGCCCTGTGGCTCTGTGGCTCTGTGGCTCTGTGGCTCTGTGGCTCTGTGGCTCTGTTACTCTGTGGCTCTGTGGCTCTGTGGCTCTGTGGCCCTGTGGCTCTGTGGCTCTGTGGCTCTTTGGCCCTGTGGCTCTGCAGGTGAACACACAATAAAACACACATTTAATCACAGTTACATTATAAAACAAACAGTTCATCATTGACACCAGCAGGAAAATATAATAAATCCCATGTCATGTAAGTCTCATGTCCAGTGCAGTGTGTTTCCCACAAACCAAAACAATATAAAAAATCAATTATGTGCAGGTTTTTACAGTGAGACAGAATAATACACATCACAAATGTGCCGTCCTGCTGCGGCTGAGGGTTAAATATAATTATACTGAACCATCTAGAACAATGAACTTCTAGACCGAGAACAAAGAACCACGTCCCTGTAGAACTCACATCTAGAGCAGCGTGGGCGGCTCCAGGAGACTCCTCGTCTGTTAATAAGTTAATGGTCGAATGCATTAAGTCGTTTTCTGTCTTGTGTCGCTCTAAACGACTCGTGGCGTGTGAGACGTGTTCTGTGAAATCATAGCTGTGTTTTCTCGAGTCTTTCTGCTAATTAGTCTCCTCCACTTTTCACACACGGCGTTTTGAACCTGAGCAGCAGCAGAGCTTTGATCACCTGGACTCTCACCAACGACAATACTCTGAGACCAAGGCCCACTTTCCAGTACGTGCTCCACAGAGACTCCAGACACACGGCAGGAGCTGTGTCCAGAGCCTGAAGCACCGAGGGAACGAAACGGGAACTCGAAGCACATCACACGTTTATACAAATAAAAACAAACGGACACAATGAGACCAGAGCACTGCAACTCTGACACGACGCAGGGTCAAGGAAAATGCACTTTAAAGGTGCTATATCACACAGAACGCACTCTTATGAGCTCTAAGTCGCTGTTTCCTTCTCAAAAACAGACCATAGTGTCATACGGGCCTTTTAAGTGCCACCATCTTTAAGAGCAACGCTGTAAGTCCCTGTGGTTTGACTCTAATTCTCCCCCCAAAACACTCTCACCCAGCTCTACTGTCTATGAATCTTACCCAGAATGCACCTCAGCGCGGGCCAGACTAAGAGGCAGTTTGTCTCAACCTGCTAATGCGACGTGTTTGAGGGAAATGTTTGGATTAAAAGGCAGTTTCTCTTGAGCCGTTCACTTCGGCTTTGTGAAGGAACCCTGGGCCCCTCCCTGCCTCCTGCGGGCCCCTCCCTGCCTCCCGTGGGCCCCTCCCTGCCTCCCGAGGGCCCCTCCCTGCCTCCCGTGGGCCCCTCCCTGCCTCCCGTGGGCCCCTCCCTGCCTCCCGTGGGCCACTCCCTGCCTCCCGTGGGCCCCTCCCTGCCTCCCGTGGGCCACTCCCTGCCTCCCGTGGGCCCCTCCCTGCCTCCCGTGGGCCCCTCCCTGCCTCCTGAGGGCCCCTCCCTGCCTCCTGTGGGCCCCTCCCTGCCTCCTGTGGGCCCCTCCCTGCCTCCTTCGTGCAGATGAACGGGAGAGGAGCTGTCGTCGCTTTGCTGCCGACACTTTTGCCTGACGAGAGGAAAGAAGTCTGAGAACAGGAAAAACACGGAGAGCCAGGCGCAGACAATGTGCTGAAGTGGAACAAAATGTCAGGGGCAGAGGAGGGCCCCGTGAAAGGAAAGAGCGGACATGTGTTATGGAAGGACGAGGTCAGATCTGGACGCACCTCACGGCCCAATCACAAAAGCGTCGGCTGAGGGGGACTCTGCATTATGTTCAATGGGACAGTGAAGCAGCTCGGGCCTCTGAGCCTCTGAGCCGGACCACTGGGCCACAACACAGTGACCAGAACATCAGGAAACACACAGAGATGAACTGAAAGTATCTGTCAATACCCGATATCGGCCGATACCAGAGACTGAAAACAGAATTTATTTCCTTTAAACAAAAATAAAATAAGATAAAACTGATCCAAACATGTTCTGGAGATGTTATTTTCTCTGAGGTAACGACAGAACAGCTTTATGTAAAAAAAAAAAAAGTTCAACATTCTACAACCAGGAAATCGTCTTAATCTGTCCAACCAGGATATCGACTGGACCGATATTTGGAAGCCGATATTTGATCCAGCTCATTTTTCAAGGAGGAAAAAAAGGAGGAGGATGAAGATGCAAAAGACACAACAGCCTCTGCGTCTTCTTCCTTAATTAAGTGAAAGAGCCAAACTGTTACAGACTTATTTAAGATGCTCTGCTGTTGTGTCCTTGGGCAAGACACTTTATTCACTTTGCCTTTGAGTCAGGTGTGATTCTTGGTAAGAGAGCTCGTTTGGTGACATCCACATCTCCTTCAGTCGGGTCCAGGGCAAATGTGGAAACAGCAGCTTGACTCTCACCTCCAGACCGAGGAGAGGACCTTAAAATAATAATAATTAAAATAAATAAATAAATAAATAAAATAAAATATTTAACCTATTTTATTAATTTAATGTAATTTAATTTAATGTATTATTATTATTATTATTATTATTATTATTATTATTATTATTATTATTACTATTACTATTACTATTATTATTATTATTATTATTATTATTATTATTATTATTATTATTATTATTATTACTATTACTATTACTATTATTATTATTATTATTATTATTATTATTATTATTATTTCTAAATGACTGCATTAGTAGAATCTGTCTAAAGTGTTAAATCTTGGGTTTATTGCAGCTTTTTTAAACAATCCCACAGCGTCCTCCAGTGGATGTAAAGACACATTACAGGCTCGTGTTTCAGTTTTTTTTTTTTTTTTTTTTCTTATTGTCTCTTGGCAGAGAGAGATTTGAGAGCTGTGTTTGTTCTGACACAAAGAGTCCGGCCTCACCTGTTTGACCTGCTCCTCCAGGTCACAGCCATGACAATAGCCATGACTCAAAAAAATAAAATAAAATAAATAAACCTACAAATTCAGCCTCCTGTAATATATATATAAAAAAATAAAAAAATATAATAATAATAATAATAATAATAATAATAATAATAATAATAATAATAATAATAATAATAATATATACTGCATTAAAATGTATTCTGTATCATATTCTCACACGTGGTCCAATCAGAGCGCTGTGTTCTGAATACTCTGAATACTTTTACGTCGAGTAGCATTTCAATTATAAAGTAAAAACACAAAAAACACAACATAAGATTAAAAACAGCTTTATGTTTGATTTATATTTCTTTTATTTCTTATTAGAGAAGAAAGACTCACACATGCCTCACCACAGGAGCTGTATTTTGTGGGGTTTTTTCGTGCAGATTGAACCTAAATTATATTGCAACGTAACCCTTTAATTAAAAAAAACAAAACGCAAATGAAAGACAAACTGCACCAGAACAGTTACTCAAAATCCGTATTCTAAAAGTGTATTTTCAGCACATGTGTTGAGTTACTTCCCTAAAACCGTCCGCTCCACACGCACAGCTCCAAAATCTAATGATTCATCCCATATTTTTTCCATTTTCAGCTAAAAAACCAGACTATGAGCAGCAAAAACTCCCAACCTGGCAACCCCTGAGCGCGCGTCCTGGTGAATCGATGCCAGATCCGCGCTCGTCACTGATCAGTCAATCCCAGGAGGAGCAGTCGAGCGCCGATCGCGTGGACCTGACCATGGCTCTGTCCAGGGGTTTGAGATGCTGTCAGAGGGTTTTCTCGTGGATCCCGGTGCTCATCATCACGTCCGTGGTCCTGTGGTCGTACTACGCCTACGTCTTTGAGTTATGTTTGTGTAAGTAAACGAAACGAAGCCGGTTTGTTGTGATTTTGTCTCTTTTTTTTTTTTTTTTTACCGGCGACGTCGCAGATTTGCGCGCAGTGTTGAAGCGTAATGCAGCACCTCACAACACGGAAAAGGCTTTAAGAGGGATTTTTATAAAGAATACACGAGTTTAAGTGGAATAATCAGTGAGGAATGTGTTAAAACTGTGTCAGGACAGTCACTCTTTGTGTGATTGTTTAAGGAATAATCAGATTTCACGTGTTTTTACATGTAGCAGCTTCTAAATAGTGTTTTTTTCTGCATGTTTTTACATTATACTCGTTAATTCATGTTTTAATCTTATTTTACAGTCACTATTTCTAACACATTCGAAAAAGGTAAGTGTTTATTTGCAGTTTGCTGTCATAATCACATGGTTTTGTGTGGTTAATGAATGATTAATGACACTTTTGTTTTTGTTGCAGTGGCCTATCTTCTAGTTTTCCACATTTGTTTCGTGATGTTCTCCTGGACTTACTGGAAGTCCATCTTCACGCCTCCCGCTTCCCCGTGTAAAAAGGTACTCCAGCCTCAAACACGTGGCTGAATCTTTGGATGACACTTACATTTTCGTGCGTTTTGTCAGTTTCAGCTCTCGTACTCGGACAAAGAAAGGTACGAGCTGGAGGAGAGGCCGGACGCGCAGAAACAGATCCTCGTCGACATCGCAAAGAAGCTGCCCATTTCCACCCGGGCGCAATCTGGAGGTAATCTGTCCACCCAGTCGTTTCCTTTGTGTTTTTGTTCTCCTGAGGTAAAGTAGGGCAATCAGAGGCCGCGGAGCATCCCCGTCCAGCGCGCTCCGTCGCCGTCGTCTCTTTCATTAGTTGATTGCGGAGTTCGAGGCTTCAGGAAATAAGCAAAGGGTAAAAGCGAGTCTCAAATGTCGTTCATTCAACTGGTCATCCTCTTGTCTCCAGCTATCAGGTTCTGTGACCGCTGCCAGGTGCTGAAGCCCGACCGATGTCACCACTGCTCTGTTTGTGAAACGTAAGTCTCGTCTTCGCTTCATTCATGTAGAAACGTTGCCCCAGGACGGACGTGTCGTTGGGTGAAGAGTCACTTTGTCATTATTAAGTGCGGTTTTGTTGGCACGGACACGACGGCTCAGACGTTTGGACACGCCTTCACTTTCAATGTTTTTTATTTGTTTTTAAGGCTTTTTACTTTTTATACAGAAAACATCAGATAAATGAAGCAGAAATGTGGAATTATAGGAATTTTATATAACGAGGATTTACATTTGTAATATCGATTTTATTCAAATACTCAAAGTAAATTATAAACACACACATTTACACACACAGTCACATAGCAGAGCGCACACACACACACACACACACACTGGGGTGAGGTTAAGTGTCTTGCCCAAGGACACAACAGCAGCGTTCATCTGTGTGAGCTGGAATCGCACGACCGACCTGTGGATCAGTGGGTCTGAGCTCGACCAGTGATGTTTCTTTCTTTCTGTATTTTTGTATTTCTTTTCTTTTTTTCTGTACATATTTCTTTTATTCTTTCCTTGTATTTCTTTCTTTTTCTTTTCTTTCTTTCTGTATTTCTTTCTTTCTTTCCTTCTTTATATCTTTATTTTATTATTTTCTTTCTTTCTTTTTTCTTTCTTTGTTATTTATTTATTTATTTTTCATGAGTCTTATAAAAGGAGCAGGTTCAGTTCATGTTTCTTTCCGTCTGGAGGATTTGAACCACCACCTTTCCGTTCTTTACTTTATCTTTATTTAACTCTTTTCTTTTCTACATAATTCCACAGATCTGATTCTTATTTTTCACGTCTTCTTTGTGTTTATAAAATGTAGAAAGTTGCAAAAAACAATATTAAATGAGAATATCAGGTCATGATGAACAGAACAAAACGTCTGGACTTTCAAAAGCGAAAAGCGGAAAAGTTCAGACGGATCAGGAGTTTTTGTGTTTTAAAATATGAAATACAGGTAAAAAAAACAAACAAAAACAAGACAAAACGCCAACAAGAAAAAAAATATAACACAAAAACGACAGACAATATTTAGAATTTAACTGTTTGATTTTCACACCCGCCGTTTACATCATAACGGAAAGACGTGTTGTGTAACTTTTGTGTAACTTTTGTGTTTGTGTAATTCTTGTGTAACGTTTGTGTCTGTTCTTTTTTCAGTTGTGTTCTGAAGATGGACCATCACTGTCCCTGGTTCGTTCTGACTCATTCTCGTCACGACTCTGGTCACATGACTCTGGTCACACGACTCTGGTCACATGACTCTGGTCACATGACTCTGACTCTGGTCACATGACTCTGACTCTGGTCACATGACTCTGGTCACATGACTCTGGTCACATGACTCTGGTCACATGACTCTGGTCACATGACTCTGACTCTGGTCACATGACTCTGGTCACATGACTCTGGTCTAACGCTGTAAATATTTGTGGCGTTTCAGGGTCAACAACTGTGTGGGATTTTCCAACTACAAGTTTTTCCTGCTGTTCTTGTCGTACTCGATGTTTTACTGTGTGTTTATCGCCGCCACAGTGTTTCAGTATTTCCTCAGATTCTGGGAGGTGAGTGAGTCACGACAGAAATGAAGGACCAATTCTGTGATGATGTAATAAAAGTTCATCTGCGCTTTGGCCTCTCCTCCTCTCCTCCCCCCCTCCTCTCCTCCTCCTCTCCTCCCCCCCTCCTCTCCTCCCCCCCTCCTCTCCTCCCCCCCTCCTCTCCTCCCCCCCTCCCCCCCTCCTCTCCCCCTCTCCTCTCCTCCTCCTCCCCCCCTCCCCCCTCTCCTCCTCTCCTCCTCCCCCCCCACCTCTCCTCCTCCTCCTCCTCTCCTCCTCCCCCCCCACCTCTCCTCCTCCTCCTCCTCCTCTCCTCCTCCTCATCTCCTCCTCCCCCCTCCCCCCCTCTTCTCCCTTGTCCCCCCTCTCCTCCTCTCCTATCCCCCCATCCTATTCTCCCTCCCCCTCCTCTCCCCCCCCTCCTCCTCCTCCCCCCTCCTCCTCTCCTCCTCCTCCTCTCAGGGCGCTCTTCCTAACGGTCCTGCTAAGTTCCACGTGTTGTTCCTGATGTTTGTGTCGGTCATGTTCTTCGTCAGCCTCCTGTTTCTCTTTGGTTATCACTGTTGGCTCGTGGTAAAAAATCGATCCACTTTAGGTCAGTATCTCGTGTTTTTATCAGTTTATCTTCGTGTTTTAGACGTTTTTTCTAATATTATTTGTTTTTTAGAGGCTTTTTCTGCTCCAGTTTTTGTCAATGGACCCGACAAAAACGGGTTTAATGTTGGAATGAGGAGAAACCTGCAGCAGGTGTTTGGAGAAGATCGTAGACTGTGGCTGATCCCCGTCTTCACCGGGTACGACCCCTGACCCCCGACCCCTGACCCCCGACCCCCGACCCATGAGAGAGCGCGGGGACAGAAGGGACGATAGGACGTTTATATTTATACGACGGGGACGTTTTAGAGACTGAACACAAATCTAACCAGGAGTTTAAAGTTTTTATGTGACGTCTGTGTCCTTCAGTCGTCCAGGTCTGATCCACAGGAAAAGACAAAGTTTAAATCTGTCACAAAAAGACGTTTGTAGAAACAAACGTCTCCAGTTTTACAACGATTTGTCCAGTGACACATTTATATGAATCAAAATGGACTCGAGTCATGTTAGAACGTTTCCTCCTCAAAAACTCTTCTTCTCCTTTCTTCTCTTCTCCTCCTCCTCTTCTCTCCTCTTCTTTTTCCTCTTCTTCTCTTCTTCTAATTTCTTTTCTCCTCTTTTTCTCCTCCCCTTTTTCCTCTTTTCTTCTTCCCTCTTTTCCTCTTCTCTTCCCTTCTCTCCTCCTCTTCTCTACTCTTCTCTTCCTCTCTTTTCTCCTTATTTCTTTTCTCCTCTTCTTCTCTCCTCTTTTCCTCTTCTCTTCTTCTTTTCTCCTCTTTTCCTCTTCTCTCCTCCTCTTCTCTACTCTTCTCTTCCTCTCTTTTCTCCTAATTTCTTTTCTCCTCTTCTTCTCTCCTCTTTTCCTCTTCTCTTCTCCTCTTCCCTCCTCCTCTTCTTCTCAAAAACAGACCTGGAGTTGTGTTTTGTTTCATTCTGTTCCACCTTGTGATGTCATCGAGTGGTGGTTTTCCTCCTTTCACCTTCAGTTCAGTTCAGATTGAAAATTTTTCCTTGTCTGAAATGATCCAAATGATTCTATAAATGGTGTGTGGAGTTTAAAAACACAGTGGAGCACTTCCTGTATCACCACACGATGACATCACAAGGTGGAACAGAGTGTTTTCAGTTTGAGAGAAGAACTCAGCGTAAATCTGCAGGTTTGTGTGTTAAACGTGAGAATGAAACAAAAAAACACAACTCCAGGTCTGTGTGACGAGGAAACGACATTAGAACATAAAACCGTGTCCTCCTCCTTTAGTAGCTTCTCTCCTTCTCTTCTCTGATCCTCTTCTTCTCCTATTCTACTCCTCCACTCTTCTCCTCCCCCTCTTCTCCTCCTCTTCTCTTCTCCTCCCCCTCTCCTCTCTCCTCCTCTTCTTTCTTCCTCTTCTCTTGTCTCCCTCCTCTTCTTCTCCTCTCCTCTTCTCCTACTCTTCTTCTTCTCTTTTGTCTTGTCTCCTCTTCTCCTCTCCTCTTCCTCTCCACCTCCTCTTCTCCTCCTCTTCTCCTATTCTCCTCTTCCTCTCTCCTCCTCCCCTTCTCCTCCTCTTCTGCTCCTCTCTTCTCCTCCCCCTCTCCTCCTCTTCTTTCTTCCTCTTCTCTTGTCTCCCTCCTCTTCTCCTACTCTTCTTCTTCTCTTCTCTTTTGTCTTGTCTCCTCCTCTCCTCTTCCTCTCCTCTTCCTCTTCTCCTCCTCTCCTCTCTTCCTCACCCCCTCTTTTTCTCCTCTTCCTCCTCTCCTCTTCCTCTTCTCCTCCTCTCCTCTCTTCCTCCCCCCCTCTTTTTCTTCTCTTCCCGTCTCGTTTACTCAGTATTTTCTCTGTGTCACTCTCGTCCTTTTCAGTGAAGGAAACGGTCACTTCTTCCCCCTGAAGAATCACAGCGAGTCCCAGAATCCTCTGCTGTCGACGGAGATGTGGGAGGAGTCAGACGACGGCTCTGAGGAAGGAAGTTTTGGTAAGAGGCTTTTTCTTCTTTGGGGAATTTCTGCAACTTTTGAAATAGTTTAGTTTTTCAGTTTCAGTTTTTACGACAAAAATGACGTAAAAACTCAAACGCTCCGTTGTCCTGTGGGATCTGCTCACTGTAGGAAACTGTTTTGGTTCTTTCTTCTTCTCCTGTGACGTGGCTGAGGGTGAACTGTGCTGTCACTGTTGGCGCTCTACTGCCTCCCGGTGGCTGAACGCTGAACTACACACAGGACAGTTTTACTTTTTCGACTCTAAACTTGTCATTTTTGTGCTTTTCAGTGGGAGATCGCGACCCGTCCGTCACGATTGAGATGGAGGAGTAGACATTTAAAACAAGAACTATTTTAAAGAGCGTCTGAACCTGTTCGGTCTCGATTTATTCCAGTTAAATTTGAATGAAATCATGAAGGGGCCAAACCTGCGGATCGGGACACGAGGGGCGTCTTAGTTTAGTCATAAATTTGAAATATGCAGTTTATAATCTCAGCGCGGAGGTCGTGTTCTCGTCTGTTTCTCTTTCGTGTCATCTTTGCTCAGATGACCTGTCGTTAAAGGAGGCGTGGTCTGTTTTTTGACACTGAGGTGTTGAGTTAGCGCCGAGCGTGTACAGTGTTTCTCCTATAACTTGACCTGTACCTGAGCGTGGAAACGGAAACACCTCCGCACGGAACAACCTCGTTTAAAAGTGTCGTTTTTTGTTTTGTATTTATTTCTCCACTGTTTTTATTTTAAAGGAAACGTTTAAACTTGACGATTTCTGCTGAATTCTCCACAAATGGACCCAAAGAATGTATCTAAAACAGAGTGAAGTACTGTTCAAAGTATCTGCATATCTGAACATGTCACGTATCGTTTGCTACGTTTTATCAAGTTAATGTGTCGATTGAGAACGTCTGGACGTCCACGACGAGGCAGAAGTCTGGACACATTTTCTCATTCAGTGTTTTTTTTTTATACGACTTTTTTACATTTTATACAAGAGAAAAGACATGAAGTGAGATTTATGGAACTAAGCAGCAAAGAAAAACACTAAATATGTTCTTTTTTACATTTTATTTTCAAATTCTTTGCTTTGTCAGAAAATATTTAGTAGCTTCTCTCCTTCTATTCTTTTTCTCTTCTCTGATCCTCTTCTTCTCGTCTTCTCTTCTTATCCTCTTCTCCTATTCTTCTCCTCCCCCTCTCCTCCTCTTCTTTCTTCCTCTTCTCTTGTCTCCCTCCTCTTCTTCTCCTACTCTTCTTTTTCTTCTCTTCTCTTTTGTCTTGTCTCCTCTCCTCTTCCTCTCCACCTCCTCTTCTCCTCCTCTCCTCTCTTCCTCACCCTCTTTTTCTTCTCTTCCTCCTCTTCTTCTCTTCTCCTCCTCCCCATTTTATTTTCAAATCCTTTGCTTTGTCAGAAAATATTTAGTAGCTTCTCTCCTTCTCTTCTCTGATCCTCTTCCTCTCGTCTTCTCTTCTTATCCTCTTCTCCTATTCTCTTCTCCTCCCCCTCTCCTCTTCTTTCTTCCTCTTCTCTTGTCTCCCTCCTCTTCTCTCCTCTTCTCCTACTCTTCTCTTTTGTCTGGTCTCCTCTTCCTCTCCACCTCCTCCTCTCTTCCTCACCCCCTCTTTTTCTTCTCTTCCTCTTCTCTACTCATCTCCTCCCCCTCTCCTCCTCCCCATTTCATTTTCAAATCCTTTGCTTTTTCGTAGAATATTTCGTAGCTTTATTTAAAGTTTTTCTTCACTGTATAATTCCACATATCTGCTTCTTCCGTTTGCATAAAATGTAAAAAAAGGAGTAAAAACAGAGAATTCCGTGGGTGCGTCCGGACTTTTCCCTTTTCCTGTAAATCCCGTTCACATTCCCAGACTCATTAACATTTGTGTTTGTGTATTTTTACGTTTGAGGGTTGATTAAATATGCAGGTACGTGTAAATACTGTAGATGAAGTGACTGATCCTCATCCGCTGGTTGGTAGAGATCAGAACTCTGCAATATGTTTTTTACTTTGTTTGTATGACTTTTTTAAACGCTACCGATCACATCTTCTCGTTCACGCGGCGTAAACCCGAGTGTGTGTTTGTACAAAGTGTCGGGTCTTTGTCTGGACGGTGTTTCCACGTCACGTTTTTGTGCTTTGTTCTGTAAAAACCTTTGTGTGTCGCGCCAAGTTAATGCTGCTTATAAACGGAAATATAGACGGCGGCGTTTTGATTACTGCTGTGCGCTCGTAAAAGGAGGGACGGCGCTGCTGGAAAATGAAAAAACACTAAGGTTAAAGTGTATGTTTTGTTTCTATTGTTTTTAAATGTGGAACTTTTTTTTTTTAGGTTTACGGATTCACTGTATCACCCGGTGCTGGCGGTGTTTGTACATCTTAAAGGTCCTAAATTACACAAAAAATGACTCTTATGAGGTTTAAATCATGTTCTAATGTTGTTATCTGCTCAAAAACAGACCTGGAGTTGTTTCGTTTCATTCGCACGCGCTCTGTTCCACTTTGTGATGTCATGAAGTGGCAGTTTTCACGTCAACAGCTCCTTTTACCTTTAGTTCAGTCGAGATAAGTGGCAATTCCAGGGCTGAAAATAACCACACGATTCTAGAAATGAAGGCGTGTGGAGTTTAAAAATGCACCGGAGCACTTCCTGTATCGCCACATGATGACATCACAAGGTGGAACGGAGGGTTTTCAGTTTGAGAGAAGAAGAACCCAACCTAAATTTGCAGGTTTTAGGTGTTAAAAATGCGTGAATGAAACAAAACACAACTCCAGATCTGTTTGTGACGAGGAAACGACATTAAAACAGATCAGAAAATGGTGTAATGTGGGCCCTTTAAGGTAATGTGGGCCCTTTAAAGTAATATGGGCCGTTTTAAATGTTAAATTGAAGGTCTCACCGGCCTTGAGGAAACACTCGTGATCATATATAATGTATCTATTGTCCTGTTAAATCCTTTCATTCTGTAAAAAAAAAACTATGCCATCATGCCTCAGTAAATCAAATACAACAAAACTTCAATTTTATTATTTATTTTAATTTTATTTAAGCGTCATCTGACAAATATAAAGCCTTTATCAAGTCATCTGTGTTGTAACATGCAAAATAATATGATCCATTGTCAATAAACTGAACAATATATAAACACAGATTACACTGAAAATACAGCTGGATTCTGCCTGACGTTGCATACTTTGGAGAGAGTCGTATTTGACAAAACAGCAAGAGGAAACACTTCTAGAATATTTAAATAAACAAGACAAAAAAAATAAAATAAAACAAGATCATGTCCCTTATGTTTGTGATGGACCCAGACGTCTTTAATCTGTTCCGAAATACCTCTGGCCGAAGTGTGTCGGCGCCACCGGGTGGACCTCCGTGGTGAGGATGGTGATGTCGGGGAACTCCTGAATGATCGATTTGGCTCCTGTAAACACGGAGGTGATGTGTAAGCGTAGACCGGTTACTACGGCAACAGCCACAACACACAAACGGGGAGTGAACGTGGGCGCGTTTCCCTCTCCGTCGACTCTGGTTTCAGTTCACGTTAGATCGGAAAACTATCACTTCTCTCTGTCTCTGCTGCTGTCGGACTCGTCGTTCTGGTCTTAAATGTTCGTATTAACCCTCTACATGATCCTGGGGTTTTTATTTCACTATTTTATCCCTAAATCACGACATGAACATTAATAAGAGACAAATCAGGCGTCGTCTTTCCCCAGAGTCACTCCCACTCGCGTTAGCAACAGGTTTGACTGACATCCTCGCTCCTGATTGGCTCTTTGGTTGCTATGACAATCAGGGTCGGATTTGTAAATATGAAACTCGGCAACAAATTTTCCGCTATAACTGCTCTGGACTGGAGCCGAACGCTGCGGGCGACGTCACACTCACTTAGTTTTCTTTACACAGTTTATGTCGTTGCCAGTTTTTTACGATTTTCTCCAAAACGTTCAATGCAAATTATACAGATAAAATAGCTAAGTGACTGCTCTTGCACTACTAAATTCAAAAACGTGAATGAAAAGAGATCGTTTTTTACCATGAGGTGTAGAGAAGAGACTGAGGAGGATGATATGTCGAGGCTGGACGCCGTGTTCAAGCAAAACTCTCACCGCTTCAATCACAGTGTTTCCAGTACCTGCACGAACAAACGTCGCACATTACTACCAAAAAAACTATGTTGTGTTGAAAGTCATTTTAAAGTTGAGACGTATTTCTACAGCTTACAACACACTGAAAGAACTGAACATATCGTCACATCCTTAAAAAATATAATCTATTAAGTTTTGAAAGTTTTACTAGTTTATGTTTTCTTAAATTATGTTTTAAGTGTCACTCAGTACATTTATACAAAGACTAAACAGCACCAGAGCGACAAGAGGCGCCGTAAACAAGAACTGTACAATCCCACAACGCAGAACCTCTTTTGGACAGTCCGCCTTTTCATATCAGAGCTGCAAACTGTGGAACTCACTGCCCACTGAAATAAAAAACATTTCTGAGTTGAAAATGTTCACCTCTAGGGTTAAGAACTGGCTGAAAATGAGTCAAAACTGTCCCCACGTGTAAATAGGTCGTATGACAGTTGGTGAGTGAGAGAACGTGTGAGTGTTGAATGTATTTTTGTGCACTGATGTAACTATTTTAAGGGGCAGGTGTTTTAATATATTTTGCATATTGGTGAATTGTGGAGAAGCTCAACCAGGGACGGGAGTTGAGAATTAGCTCTGGCTATAAACTCTGTCTGCATCACATCAGCTGCAATGTTCATGTTGTAACTATGTCAGATTGCATTGTCCCTGTCAAATAAATATATAAATAAATAAATAAAGAGAGAAAGACGTAGCTACGAGCGTCACATCTGGGAGGCTTTCATTTCCCCGTTACAAACATCAGGATGACTATGTACTTTTATACTTTACATTTTTAAAACATATTTCAAACCTTGATCGTATAGAAACTGAAAATGTTACTTTATGCCACTGGGAAACCAAGGCTATTAAGATACTATTTTTGCTGGCCCTTATTATGTGATTCTGCTGCTAGTTGGCGATCTCCGAGGCAGTGTATAATTTTGTCCTAAGAGCTATAATTATCAGAACAGTGTGAATTGGTATGATGTGGAAATGCAGACTCGCACTAAAGGTCAACCCAGCAGAAACTTCTCCGGTGGAAGCGGCAAACGGCTCTGAGCCTCTTTGACATTTATGGACAAACAGGGAGATAAACCTGGATTTGGTAAACGACAGTAAAGTGCATCTCCATGTGTTCAAACTGGACAGCACATTAGCTCCGTCATTAAGTCCGGCTTCTCGCTAACGTCCACACATTTCTGCAGCGCGTACGGAATGTCCAGAACGCTGCGGCTCGGGGGTTACAGCTGCAGCTCTATACTCCACCCAAACCCTGAGGTCAGAGGTCAGAGATCAGCTGAGCAACTCCCTCTGCCGTGCTCAAAGCCAGGCTCGAGACCAGAGGAGACAGAGCGTTATCTGTGGCAGCTCCCAGACTATGGAACAGCGCCCTCTGCCTGTCAGATCCTCTCAGTCTTTGACACAGTTTAAGACTAGACTGAAAACCCTCCTCTTCTCCCAGGTATTTAAAACTAGACAGGATATACAGGTGTTATTGTTCTTTTCCTGTGTTTTTTCTTGACTTTTATGTGAAACACTTTGGTTCCGCTCAAGTCGTTTTAAATGTGCTACACAAATAAACTTGTACTTACTAAGGATGGGATACATGAGCAGCACTTTCCTCCTGTAAACATCAGGGGGGAACTTGGCATAATAGACCTTGGCCTTCTGCGTTTCCTCGTCACTTTGGATAAGGATTTTGCCAATTCGTATCGAACGACAACAGTCCCTGAGACCCTGCTCCATAGCCTCACCTACGAAGAACAAAAGACACGTGAAGAACAAATATAACTCACAAAAAACTGTATTTTACAACTAAAAGTGCCAATACTGCACAACCCGCATCCCACTTACTTCAAATTGTGTTTCAGGTCAAGGGTTTAAACATTTTAGCAGTACATTTGACAGTTTTTTAAATCTGCCATTGTCTCGTTTAATGAAAATACATTTACTGTTGTGTTAAATTGTTTTGTTATCAGCCATGTGAGTGACTTTGTGTGTAAATAAAAATAAACTGGACTCGTACGTGACGGGTTTGTGCAGACGGGACTTACCGCTCCTCATGATGCTGACGCCGCAGTTTCCCCTCTCGAACTTCACACCTTCATACTTATACCCTGAAGAAAAAAGAAAGAAGGAATAAACACAAACAAAACAGCAAAACAGAGCTACTCATCAGCCGTTCCTCTGTGTCTCACCTGTTGGTGTTGTAACCGTGCACTCCGAATAGGGCAGCTGGTTTAGACCCTCTTCAACAACAAGTCTAATCTGTGATCAGACAGGAGACTATTGAAGCACATTTATTCCTGGTCTGCTACATAATTATGGTGATACACTTGGTCTGGCTTGTAGGTTTTATGTTCTAATGTAGATCTGACATTAAGCTCAAACTATTCCAGTATGACATCAACATGGCTGTCCTGGCTGAGTGACACAGCGTTCAGGTTTCTATCCCAGCTATGCCCGGTGCAAACTGCTGTCGAGTCCTTGGGCATTTCCCCCTCTCCAGTTAGACTCTATACACTGGTTTATCCATGTGTGTTTGGGAAAGTGATAAGACAAAACATTTAAATGCATGTTATTACAGTCATGGATGAGTTATAACACTGGTCAACACTACATTTATTGTCTAGTTTTTTTAGCTGATTTAGGATCATTTTGCTGAATCCAAAATCACATTGGTTTTGCTCAATCAGGTCAACGTTCTGAACTAAGCTACATATCTGTTTTTGGACGACTTTGTTTACATGTATGAGTATTTTCACGTCATATGATGCAAAATTCTGTTATATTTCTCACTATAAACAAATTCTGAAGATTTTGCATGTGCCAACTTATGACTAATTGTTTTTTTTTACATTACAAGTGAATGAAATGGCTTCGACTTGAAGATCTTGCAAAAATAAGCCTGACATATTCTGCTACATCTGCGGTGAATACACCAATGTTCCTAACAGGAATCAAGTCACAAGTTTCATAAAGTGTGCTTACCATGCTTATTCTGGTATTAAACTTGGTGACCAAGATGAAGCTTGGGCGCCACACATGGCATGTAAGTCATGCACCGAGTATCTGCGTCAGCGACTAAAGGCAAGAAGAGTCTGAAGTTTGGAATTCCCATGGTTTGGAGGGAGCCGACATCAATAGCTACTTCTGGGCTATTGATGTGACTGGGACCAACAGAAAGAACCGAAGCCTCAAGTATCCTGAGCGTGAATCAGCACGTCGTCCTGGAGCTCACTCTGATGAAATTCCAGTACCTGTCTTTGTAGAAGTTCCTGACATCAGTGACAAAGACTCCTCCAGTGTGGTTTTAATGATGATGCTCCACATCCTTTTTCCCAAAAGGAGATAAATGTTCAGGTTTCCTGAGAATCTGGGATCACTGAGTGATGAGCAGGTGGAGAGATTCCATCAGGACATAAAAGAGATGGAGACCAGTATCAGGGACGCTGGGATGCAGTCATGATGGCTGTTTACTGTTGGACTCTGAAGAGAGACATCCCTGCTGCTGAGCATTCAAGGGGTTCAAAGAAACAGAAGTTCATGTCCTGAATTTTGCACAATGATAACGTAACGTTCCAATTTACATGTACTTACCTTTATCAATTAACATAACGTAACATTTAATTAATACATTCTGTTAGAAAACTATTTTTTATCTCCTAAAACATTTTTTGGATGAGAAATATTAAAGAAAATCAACTGATAATGTCACAAAATTGTAATCAATTTATTCAGAAGATCAGATTTTTCAAAATCAATTTAGCATAAAAACCTGACCTGACTGAGAAAAATGGATATGATTTTTGGATTCAGCGGAGCAAAATGGCCCTAATTCAGTTGAAAAAACACAGACAACTTTCAAAAATGTTTTTTTTTGTAACCCAGTGTAATCTTACCAATCTGTCCGCACTAAACACAAAATCTCCTCTGCTGGTGGTCCTGGAAGCATAAAACACAATATACATGTTTTTGTAAGTTTTATATCACATTTATTACACATATCGGGCGGCAGTAGCTCCGTTGGTAGAGTGTTTGTCATTTGTTTTGAAGGTTAGTGGTTCAAATCCAGCTTTCAACGTAAACATCATTGGTAGATCTACTGACACACAGATGAATGCTGTTGTTGTGCGCTTAGGCAAGACACTTAACGCCCCTCGTCCCCAGTCTCTGTGTTCACTGGTGTATGAATGTGTGTATGAATGTGTGTTTGAATGTGTGTTTGAATGGGTGAGTGCTTCATTGATGTAAAGACTTTTGAGCCTTGAAGGGGGAAAGAGCTGTATAAATATGTGACCATTTATCATTTACTATGCACACACATTGAGCAATCCACTGTAATAACAAAAATATGTGTCTGAACATGTGCTAGACGTGTTATTGAGCAGTATTTGTGTGTTAATGTGTCACATGCAGCTCTTAAGGTCAACAAGGGTCAGTGGGGTCATGTTTGTTATAGTCTGTGGGTGAGATAGAAAACAGAAACACTCACTTGTCTCTGATGATCGTCTGTAACTCTCGGATCTGGTCGTTCAGAGGCAGCAGCTTTAGTTGAGGTCCGAGGTTGTCTTGATTATTAACGGGTTGTAAAGTGACATTACTCGAGTCATTCTCAGGCAGGATCCCGGGCACATTGTTGGTGCTATTTGCGAATCGTACTTGCTTCATTGGGAGCTCTGGCCCACTGCTGACATTATTCACTTGCTGGTTATGACATGGCATCCTGAGGAACTGGACAGAGAGAGAGAGACGCGCGCACTGAGGCTAAACTCCAACAAAAAGCAGCAGCAGCAGGAGCCTGTCAGGCAACGTGCTCCTCCTTTAGCTTCGATTTATGCACAAATATTCTCCCCCTGACGTCCAAAAATGTGTTATATCTATCAAAAACTTTACAACTGTTGGTTCGATTAAAGATTAACAAAAAATCAGACAGGCATTTCCTTTAAAAAATCAATAATCAGCCGTGCTTGTATGCTAGCTGTCAGCGCCTTTGGAGACCGGATGTGACGTAACCGGCGAGCCCACCGCCGCTTCCGGGTTCAGAAACATGGCGCCGATGTTGCTCCCTCTAAAATGTGGATTTTACTTTCAAAAACGAAAATTGGCGTGTATTCTTCGACAAAGCAGCTCGTATCACGTTTGGAACAGGAGTCGGACTGAAAACGGCGGGGATTTTAAACAGCAGCACGCGTATTTAGTGAGTGAAAGTGCAGTACTTTTAAAGGACACTGGGTTTTTGGCGACGTTTTACAGGAAAAAGCGAGTTCTTGTTCAAAAATACTTCACTTTTTGAGCTTTGTCGTGTCTTTAAGATGTGTGGGTTCTCTTTGAAATGTGTTGACTTATGTTGTACGCGATTTTAGATGTCAAACTTAAAGGTTTTATACGAAAATTGTTCAGTAACTCACCTTCATTAGTGTCACGTGGACCTGTGATGTCAACAATATTTTATTTTGTGCTTTTGTGATGCTTTTGTCAGTTGTACAAAGTTTATATTCAGATTGCTTTAGTTTTTCCACATTTTGTAGAATGTTTAAAGTGTTTGTTGGACTGTTTGTCTGTGGTTTGTTATCTGTCACGTGTTCGACATCATTCAGCACCAGCCAAACTTCTGTGTCTGAACAGTGAGATAAAGCTCCCACTCCCACAATTTAACATTTTATCACGCGCTATCACCCCAATTTTGAGATTATCCAAACAAAGTAACGCTTATCTTTATTTTTTAAACATTTCTGTATATATATTTTTATTTTAAAACATGTTTAGGAGCCCACATTTCTTAGATCTGTTACACTGTTAATGTTTTTGTTCTATTCTCCACAAACATCAACCATTTTAACGCCACAAAATACACAAAATGACTCGAGTTTTCACTTAGCTTAATGTTTAACTCTCTGTGCTGTGTTACAGTTGGGTGCCAGTAACCAAAGAACAGCAGCATGGAGTTCAAACAGATGTGGAAACGGTCGACAGATCCTGGAGGCAGCCAGGGTCAGCAGCTCACTCTGTACAAACAACTGTAGTTATAAAGTAGAATTGGCTCTAAAAACCTTGATGTTTTACAGCATTTGCAGTTAATAGACAAAAGATCATGTTGGCACGGACACGCGGGAGGAGGGTTGAGTGCAGATCCGAAGAATGTGGTGAGTAAAAGTGCTATTTCTATCACTTTTTCCTCAAGTTTAGTGGCAGAACCAAATGAAATGCCCCTGTGGAAAGTGTGTTTTGTTACATTACACAAAGTCAAACACACCAGTCTGTTTGGGGAGTTTTTAATATTGCTTTACAGTTGACACTTTAAAAGTTTAAATGGTATAAACCTGTCAGTTATTTTTACTTTTTCTGCTCTTTTTTGTTCATTTTTGTGTGTTTTGACTTGAAGTCAATAAGAAATTAAATTAAAAAAGCCTTTGCGTCTACTGTAACAGGTCGGACTTTCCTGATAAAACATTTTGAAGAACAATATGTTGCTATAGAGATGTAGTGCAATAAACGATTAATATTGAAACAAATTTATGACACTGACTCAATAAAGATAAAGCAAGATAACCCCAGTAAAACGTTTTTAAAGGGACAGTTTAATTAAAAGACCTGAGCTGCGACAAATAAACAGCAGAATGAAGCAGTAATTAACCACAGACGTTACTCTTTCAACTCCCTGCAGCTCAAATCTTATTGTATTATAACAAAAATAACAAAAATCTTCACAATTTTGCAAAGGAAAAATACCCACGATAAATATAGAGCCTCAAAATTTACTGTTCCAGCTTCATATATTGAACGATAAGTGTACGTAAATGAATAAGTTATAATAGTTATTGTGACAGGCCTGGAAACAAGTGTGTGTGTGTGTGTGTGTGTACTTTAATTTCATATACTAGAGTTTTACATGTACATTCAGTGTTAATACGCCCTTCCCCTGTGCTGCTTGATTGTATTTGATTACACACAGGTGTTGGGCGCATTTTCTCTGTAATTTGCTTGGAGGTAGTGCCATATAACGTGGTCCTAGCATATTGAGCGGATTAGAGGAATTACTGCATATTCTTTGGCCTGCACGGAGCCACAGTAGCAGGTGTGTAGAGGAGTGAGAGTAAACAGCCGTGTTGGCAGCCTCAGCTGGGATGACAGTCCAGGCCTCTCTTGGGACTTGTAGTGTCAGTTTGGATCCCCGAGTCCACCTGGAGACTCCACTGTGGCGATTTCTCAGGGGGATTCTGTTTATATTTGATTTTCATGTCTGTTTAGACTTTTCTATTGCTTTTTTGGAGGTAAATCTTAGGATAGATTCTAATAGATGAATAAATAAATAAATGCTTCAAATGCAAAGTAATACTCGATTCAACTGTGCGTAGCAACACTGGAATTTACCCATTGACAAATAAAGGCTTTCTTGTGTAAATGTTGTTTTTTTTTTATTTATTTATTTTTTCTTTGACAGTTGAAGGAGGTAAATTCTGCAACAATTCTGTCTGCGATGCTGTCGTATGTGTGGCCAAAAGACAGACCAGACCTGAGGGCGCGTGTTGCGGTCTCTTTGGGTCTTCTTGCGGGAGCTAAGGTACTTATTAATATGATCATGATTTATCCATCCATCCATCCATCCATTTTCTTCCGCTTATCCGGGGCCGGGTCGCGGGGGCAGCAGTCTAAGCAGGGACTCCCAGACTTCCCTCACCCCGGACACGTCCTCCAGCTCCTCCGGTGGGACCCCAAGGCGTTCCCAGGCCAGAGAGACATAGTCCCTCCAGCGTGTCCTGGGTCTTCCCCGGGGCCTCCTCCCGGTGGGACATGCCCAGAACACCTCATGATTTAATTAATTTAAATTATTTTATTAATTTATTTTGTATTAATTATTTAATTTATGTATTTATTTTAATTGTTTTTTTTAATTATTATTGTTATTTTTATATTTTAACACATTACACCTAAACCTAAGGGACACAAACTAAAAAAAAACAACAAAAAAAAAACACTTTACCTTTCAACCCACTCATCATGACAAAGCTAAATATTATAACTTTCTGGTGTGAGGAAATGAGTTGAAGTTTCTTTAGTTTATTTTCTGAACACAAAAGGGCTACTGTCAGTCGTAACTCGCACCAAAACAAACACAAAAATGACAGAAGCGTTAATTCACCTGAACCAGCCTCTTAACTGACTCCAGTAACTACACAACCTTTGTCGTCATAGCAACAAAGTGTCACACACAAAACATCAGATCATTACAATATGTTGTGTATAAAACAAAGCTTCGTTGTTCTAAGATAATTCTCGCCCACATCAGTCATTCGGTGATGCATTTCCAGCTCCTTTGTTGATGGCCTCTAATTTACACCCTGGAAAACAATCACACATTCACAGCTCCGAAGTAAGTACAGTGGCCTGGAGCTGCTCAGCGTGGCTCCCTCTAGTGTGTACAAAAGAGGACTGGGCACGAATGCAATCCAATCTCCTTTCCCTTTCCCTGCGTGGCTGGAGTTAGCATCAATTTCTCCACTTTGTCGGTTTGAGCTGAGATCTCCAGCAGAGTGGAGGCAATTTTTAAATCAACTGAGTAATTGCATAGTTACTGTCCCACTCACCTCTGCACTTGGCTGTGTGTTAATTTAAAAAGGAAGGTTTCCGTCTGTGTTCTTCCTCGTGGTTGGAAATTGGTTTTGCATTGGTTGTTTCTAATAACGACATGTTTTATTATGATGTGTATGGAAACAACTGGAGAGCACAGACTGAGCGAGTGTGACGTCACCCACGGCGTTCAGCTCCAAATGACGCTCATCGAGGCTGGAGCAGGTGTAGTGGCTAATTTGAAGCAGCGTTCCATATTTTGAGTTCTGTATCATAGCAACCAAAGAGCCAATCCGGAGCGAGGCTGCTGAAGTTAACGCCCAGTTTAGCAGGGAGCGGGCAATTAGCAACGCTGTTAATCAAACCTTTTGCTAACGCTAGCAGGAGCAAGAAGGAGCCTGACTGATCTGTTATTAATGTTCAGATCTGGATTTACAGACACAATAGTGAAATAAAAACCCCAGGATCATGTAGAGGGTTAATACGAACATTTAAGAACAAAATGACGCGTCTGACAGCAGCAGATATGGTAAGAAGGGTGACAGTTTCTCAATAGTAAGTGAATTGGAGCCAGAGTCGACGGAGAGGGAAGCGCGCCCATGATCACTTCCTATTTGAAACGCAGAGGCTAGCGGGTTAGCTATGTCCATTTACATGTGCATTCTGTAGAGACACAGGAGCAGGTGTAGTTAAATATGTAGGATTGTTATCAGTGGATCTGGATGAACACAACAAACACAGACCTCAGATAAATGACCAAAATTATCTGTTATTTCAAATTGTGTGTGTGTGCTGTAATTCCCTGTGCTGGCTCTTCATTGGCAGATCTTTCATATTTCACAAAATTAATTTCCAAACGACATAAAAACAATCTGAAAACTTAACAAAAGCGCTGCTCTGTGTGGGGCTGAGAGCGTCATCTGAAATGTGTTTCAAATGAAAACCCGTAGCTGTGAGCCGCTGTCTGCTGGCTGTCCTAATGTGCAGCGGACTCGCCTGACTCACACAGCTGTCCCTGCACTTTTAATTAGCCCTAATAACCATTTCAATTCCATTAGCAGGAAGCACCAGCTCCGCACCCACAGCCCACAAGCCAGTAACAATAATACACACACAAAACGCGCTAGCAATAAGCCACAAACAAAAGAAATAAAGAAATAATGATAATTTTTTGTTTGTGGAGACTGCAGCGTTAACACGACACACAATGTGGATCTGTCTGCTGAAGTGA